>NC_142806.1:63023379-63139513 GCF_049724085.1 Artemia sp. Qi Xiang Cuo | reverse complement strand
TTAAAATTCTTTTTTTTAGAGTTTTAGTTTTTAGCACCATAAATCCCTCCTTAGTTACAGCTATTTACGACGAACTGTGTGACGGATAAAATTTTGTTTTACACAGATACTCTATATTTTTTTTTTTTTTTTTTAATTTGCTCTTCTTAAAGCGATTTTGATAACTCTCAGTTGTTCTGTAGATATTGTTTCAATTTTGACTAGTTTACCCTGACGCTGAACTGCAGTTCAAGGGTATAGCTGCATTAAATTGTAGATTTGTGCTGGTTTCAAAAGAGGAAGAGGCCATTTCCAGGAGGAGGGTCAGGGGGTTTAGCCACCCCCCAAACAAAAAAAATGTTTGTCCAACTTAAAAAACGTAACAAAAAGACACATAAACAAATTTTTGATGTGTTTTAAAAAGCGTTTTACCCCCCCCCCCCTTTTCCCCCCAAAAAAATATCCCCCAAAGACAGATCCTGGATACTGCCCTGCTTTTCACTCCTTCCTTTTCTTCTAAAGAGTATCCTTAAGGTTTATTTTACTATTTTGCTAATTTTTTTTCTTCGCCTTTTCCCTCTTTTTCTAAAATTTTATTGTCGTTATTTATTTTGTCCAATCTTCAACGTCATTCTCTAAGGTAAGCCTTATTGAAAAAAAATTGTAAGTTTAAAAATGACAATAGTGGGATTCTGGGCCGTAATTTCGTCAAAATCTTGGGGCGGGGGCCAAAGTTGGAGCCCCTTTTCCTAAATCAACTGAAAAGGACATTTAAACTAAAAAATAATAGCCTTTTGGTATCATAAATGTACTATTTACTACTTTAAAAGTACTATAAAGGTACTTTATAGTACTATATAACGGTCATTTACAATACTGTAAAGGTAAATATGTACTAAAAAACTGATCTATTTCTGTTGATGCTTGAATTATGCAGGTTTGTCTTAGTTTTGACAAGAATTGAGAAGAACCAAATTTCAGCAGGGGGAAACTGGGGTTGGGGGGGGGGGGGCAAACCGATTTCTGGAAGGGGCATTTGTCCCCCCCCCCTGCTCCATAGCAAATTACGCCCCTGGTGGGCTTACTTACTAATTTTTTGTTTGGATTAATTCTTTTTTCTCTGCTATTCTTTTTTCTCTGAATATTTTAACATTAGTGCTGAAGAGGAACGCTAGATGGTAGGCAATATTTTTTCCTTCAGTATTAGTCTATTCATTATCTGGAGGTTCACTGTAGGTATTTCGGGTCTATATAAGCCTTTTCCAATGCGCAGTTAAAATTTTTGCTCAAGTATTCCCTGAAAATTTCCTCAAGAGCATTTTCCTTCGGTTTTCTGATAGTTAATTATTACATATATGTACTAAACATATTGGTTTATATGTAGGGGAAGTGCTGGAGAATAACAAAACATTAATAACTGAGAATAGTAATTTACTCTTTTTTTAAAGGTTTTTATGCAGTGTTTTATTATTTGAAGCTGCTTATAGTTTAAAATCGTGAACATATTGACTGCTTTGATATTATTATATTAAATTGGAGAACGTTGTCAATTTTCAAATGACACTGCCTATAAACGAAACAATTTTTCCCAAAAGGACACTTTGTTATTTTCATTTGTAAAGATATATGTGATATATTTATGAATGCGCATTGGATAGCTTCTCAATATGATTAGACCCGGCATGCTTCCAGCGGACCTCTTAGAGTTAGTATATACCAAGGGTAAAGACGTCCTTCTCTTCATTCGCATTTTGTTGCTGCGATAAGACATTTGACGAGCTATAGAAGATGGCAATGCCGCCAGCCCAGGATTTTGATATTCATCTTCTTCTTCCGTAAATTCTTCTTCTTGGTAAAGAGGCAGCTTCACTGAAATTGTAGTTTATAAATGCAAATTAATATGAACTTTAGTTTATTCGATCTTTCAATTTATGGAGCTGATTTAATGCATAATTGGATTTTAAAGACTGTTTTCTACACCTGTGAATTTGACTTTTTATTCATTTGGTAAAACAATCTATCGGAGTCTTATATTCCTCTAATTAGATAGACTTTACTTGTTTAATCCCCCTTCCCGAGGATTCAAAATTTTGTAAACGAGGGTATGTAGATTAGAGATAAGGGTAAAAGATGAACCCTACCTTTTCTACCCCAGGCCTGACCTAGTCTTCAACATGACGTTCAAATTTATATTCTAAGGCAGAGAGTCTATTCCCCTCTTAATATTTGTTCTTAAAAATATTCTTTGATTTGTCCGTCTTTATGCTTAATATTTTCATCCTGAACTGTGTGTAAAGAACAGCTGGTACTAATAGTAACCTAATGTAAAAAATAAATAATTTGGATAATAAATTGCACCTATAAAAAAATTTCTTTTCATGGTGACTTCGCATACACAAACTTCCTTAGGTTTAAAATACCACTTAAAATTTATTAGCATTTTTGCAAAGGGGTAATGACAACGAACTATGGTTTAACAATCATGGAAGAGGGCTTATCAGAGGCAACGCTATAGCGTTGCCTATAGTAAAGGCCATACGGCTCCAATGTTTTCTTCTTGTTTATTTTTTTTTGTCCCAGAGGCACTTCATATGGAAGGGGTCGTCGTAGAAACTTCAAAGGGGGCTCAGTCGATTGGAAATAAAGAGTTCTAGTGCCCTTTTAAGGAGTCGAAAGTGATCGGAGGGCAACTAGCCCCCCCCCCCAAAGCCCATCATTCTCCCGAACACATTCAATCAAAATTTTAAGATAGCCATTTTGTTCAGCGTAGTTGTTTTCCGGAGAGAAAATATGTTTTTGAGGAGGACACTCCCCCACAACCCTCAGGGCAAGGGTTTTAAGTTATGCCCTTGGGGCATATAAGGTTTTTTATAGAAGGTGTTGTCGTAGAATATTCATAAAAGGCTCATTCGATTGGAAATTCAAAGGGCTAGTGCCTTTTTAATAGTCGAAAGTGATTGGAGGGCAAGTAGCCCCCCCACGCCCATCATTCCTCCAAACACATCCAACCAAAAGTTTGAGATAGCCATTTTGTTCAGCGTAGTTGATTTCCAGATAGAAAATATGTTTTTGAGGAGGACACTCCCCCACAACCCTTAGGGCAAGAGTTTTAATTTATGCCCTGGGGGCATATAAGGTTTTTATGGAAGGCGTTGTCGTAGAAACTTCTGAAAAGGCTCATTCGATTGGAAATTCAAAGATTTAGTGCCCTTTTTAATATTCGAAAGTAATTGGAGGGCAAGCAGCACCCCCACCCCCATCATTCCCCCAAACACATCCAATCAAAATTTTGATGTAGCCATTTTATTAAAAGTTGATTTGAGTTCTGGAAATTAGGTCTTTGTGGATGACAACTCCCCCACAGCCCTCAGGGCAAGGGTTGTAAGTTATGCCCTGGGGGCATATAAGGTTTTGTACAGACAACGTTGTCATAGAAACTTCAGAAAGGGCTCTTTCTATTGGAAATTTAAATGACTAGTCCCCTTTTTAATAGTCAAAAGTGATTCTAAGGCAAGTGACACCCCTTCCACGCCCACCATTTCCCCAAACACATCCAATCAAACTTTTGATATAGCCATTTTGTTCAGCGTAGTTGATTTCCAGATAGAAAATATGTTTTTGAGGAGGACACTCCCCCACAACCCTCAGGGCAAGGGTTTTAATTTATGCCATGGGGGCATATAAGGTTTTTATGGAAGGCGTTGTCGTAGAAACTTCAAAAACGGCTCATTCGATTGGAAATTTAAAGGTTTAGTACTCTTTTTAATATTCAAAAGTGATTCGAGGGCAACTAGCCCCCCTACGCCCATCATTCTCCCAAACACATCCCATAAAAATTTTGAGATAGCCATTTTATTTAACGTATTTTTAAGTTCTGGAAATTAGGTATTTGAGGATGACAACAGCCCCACAGCCCTCAGGGCAAGGGTTCTAAGTTATGCCCTGGGGGCATATAAGGTTTTGTAGAGACAACGTTGTCGTAGAAACTTCTGAAAGGCTCTTTCTATTGGAAATTAAAATGGCTAGTTTCCTTTTTAATAGTCGAAAGTGATTCTAAGGCAAGTGACACCCCTTCCACGCCCACCATTTCCCCAAACATATCCAATCAAACTTTTGATATAGCCATTTTAATCAACGTAGTTGAAAGTTCTGGAAATTATATGTTTGAGCAGGACACTCCCCCCACAGTCTTCAGGGGCAACGGTTATAAATTATGCCCTGGGGGCATATATGAATGGTTCTTATGGAAGGAATGGTCGTATAAACTTTTTGATTGGAAATTGAAAGTTGTAGTTCACTTTTTAAGCGTCTAAAGATATTGGAGGGTAACCAGCTTAACTCCTCCCAACCTTTTTTTCCTAAATGCATCCAATAAAATTTTAAGATAGCTATTTTGTTAAAAATAGTTCAAAGATCATATAATAAAAATTCCGGTGTCGACACAAACCTACAGGGCCTGAGGGCAGGCGTTGTAAGTTATGCCCTGGGCGCATATATGGGTCTTATGGAAGGAATGCTCGTATTAACTTCAAAGAGGGATCATTTGATTGGAAATTGAAAGTTCTAAATCACTTTTTAAGAGTCAAAAGAGATTGGAAAGCACCTAGCCTCCCCGCCTTTACGCCCTTTTTCCTCAATTCCATCCGATAAGAACTTTGAGATAGCTTTTTTTAAATAGTTCAAAGACCGTATAACGAAAACTCAGGGGTCAAAACAGCCCCCCAAGGCCCGAGGGCAGGTTTTGTAAGTTATGCCCTGGGGGAATATATGGTTCTTATTGAAGGGATGCTCGTAAAAAAAAATCAGAGATGGCTCATTTGTTTGGAAATTGAAAGTTCTAGTTCAGTTCAGACTCAAAAGAGATTGGAGGGCAACTAGCCCCCCCCCCAAGTCCCGATTTCCCCAAATGCAGCCAATAAATTTTTTTAGATAATCATTAAGTTAAAAATTGCTCAAAAGTCATATAAAAAAACTCAGTTGTCATCACAACCCCCCAGGGCCCGGGGAGATGCGTTGTAAGTTATGCCCTGGTGCATATATTGTTCGTATGAAAGGGATGCTCGTATAAACTTCAGAGAGGGCTCATTTGATTTTATATTGAAAGTTCGAGCTCACTTTTTAATAGTCAAAAGAGATCCGAGGGCAGTTAGCCCCCCCCCACGCCTTCTTTTTAAAAATCCATATGATGAAAATTTTGAGATAGACATTTTGTTAAAAATAGTTCAAAAGTCGTATAAGAAAAAATTGGGTGTCAATAGAACCCCCCAAGGCACAGGGAAAGCGTTCTAAGTTATGTCCTAAGGGCATGTATGGTTCTTATGAAAGGGATGCTCGTATAAACTTCATAGAGGGCTCATTTGTTTGGAAATTGAAAATTCTAGTTCACCTTTTAAGGGTCAAGAGAATTAAACTTGCCCCCCATGCTCTTTTTTCCCAAAACACGTCCGCTACAAATTTTGAGATAGTCAGTGTTCCGGAAATTGTTCAAAAATTAGATAAAAAACTCCCCCCAGATCCTGGGGGATAGGCTTTGGAACTGTTGTCCTGGGGGCGTACGTATATGGTTCTTATGAAAGGGATGCTCGTATAAACTTCAGAGGGGGCTCATTTGATTGGAAATTGGAAGTTATAGTTAAATTTTCAAGAGTCAAAAGATATCCGAGGGCAACTAGCCCCCCCCCCCCCACACACACAGCTTTTTTTCCCCAAGCCCATCCGATAAAATTTTTATAATAGCCATTTCATTAAAAATAGTTCAAATGTCAGATAAGAAAAATTCCTGTGTCGACAGAACTCGCCTGGGTCCGAAGGCAGGCGTTATGAATAATGCTCTAGGGGTATATAAAGTTCTTATGGAAGGGATACTCGTACAAACTTTGGAGAGGACTCATTTGAATGGAAATTAAAAGTTCTTGTTCACTTTTTAAGATCGGAGGGCAACTAGCCCCCCCCCTCCTCCACGCCCTAAATTCGTCAGATAAAAATTCTGAGATATACATTTTGTTAAAAATAGTTCAAAGTTCTGATAACAAAAAACTCCGGTGTCGACACAGCCCGCCAGGGCCCGGGGGTAGGCATTTTAAGTTATTTCCTGGGGGCATTTATGGTTGTTATGGAAGGGATGCTCGCATAAACTTCCTAGAGGGCTCATTTGATTGGAAATTGAAAGTATGTAAATCACTTTTTAAGAGTCAAAAGTGATTGGAGGGCAGCTAGCGCTCCCCACACTCCATTTACTTTTTCCCCAGAGGCACTTCATATAGAAGGGGTCGTCTTATAAACTTCAAAGGGGGCTCATTTGATTGGAAATCGAGAGTTCTAGTGCCCTTTTTAAGAGTCAAAAGTGATCAGAGGGCAACTGCCCCCCCCAGCCATTTCCCCCCAAATAATCTGTAAGAAATAAGAAAAATAGTTCAAAGGTCAGATAAGAAAAACTCCTGTGTCAACAACCCCCCCCAGAGCCGGGGCATGCGTTGTAAGTATTGCTCTGGGGGCATATATGGTTCTTATGGAAGGTATGCATGTATAAACTTCAGAGAGGTTTCTTTTGAATGGAAATTAAAAAATGTAGTTCATTTTCTGAGAGTGAAAAGAGATCGGAGGGTAACTAGCCCCTCCACACCTTTGAGTATATCGGATGGATAAACCCATCCGATAAAAATTTTAGGTGACAATTTTGTTAAAAATAGTTCAACCATCAGATATTAAAACTCTAGGGTTGAAACAACCCCCCCAGGACTCAGGGACAGGCGTTGTAACTTATACTCTGGGGATATATAAGATTCTTATAGAAGGGATACTCGAATAAACTTCAGAGAGGGCTCATTTGATTTAAAATAGAAATTCTAGTTGACTTTTGAAGAGTCAAAAGAGACCGAAGCTTAATCTAGTCCCCCCACGCCCTTTTTCCCCAAACCCATGCGATAAAAATTTTGAGATAGCCATTTTGTTAATAATAGTTCAAACATCAGATAATAAAAACTCCAAGGTTGACAAAAACCCATTTTTTCACTTTGATATTGTTACTTTGATACCAGTTTTGATACTTTGATGAATATTTAACTTTTTTTTAAGTTCGATTTTGAAATAAGTAATTTTTAAAAACGTGAATTTTTTTTGCAATCAAAAACGAACAAAAATTAATTAAAAAAAAACTTTCCAAAAAATTAGTTTTTCAAAGCAAAGTAAAGGCCATTTTAAAATTAAGCTGAGCATACAAATAACTTTTAAAACTCAAACTCAAAACGCCCAGAAATTACTATTAAAGAATAAATGAAACCCAAAACTAACAGAAATTAAATAAACAATCATAGCAAAAACATACAACAAGTAATAATATAAATAAATAAATAGATCTTAAAGGGAGTAATGCTTAGATTGAATATGAAATTCAAGCTTAAGACGAAAAAAATATTTTCCTATTGAAGTACAAATGAAACTTAAAACGAACAGAAATTAAATAAACAATCAATGCAAACCAACATACAATAGATATTAATGTAAATTAATAAATAAATCTTAAAACGAGTGAAACTTAAATTGAATATGCAAATCAAGCTTGAAACGAACAAAAATTACCACAAACAAGAGTTTAGGCATGACCTCCTTCTCTCACTGTAAAAGTCTAAAACCTACTGCGTCATTGGCGCTTTACTGAAAACTATATGCGTCTTGAACAGTATTGGAAAGTATAAACACCATCAAATTGAATATTTGATGTGTAATGATATTAACTGTTGAAAGATCCATCAGTTCAAGAATTTATTTCACTGTAATCGTATTTTTATTTTTAATGCTGTAAGAACTGGAAAAGAAAATATTGTTAATATTATCCGTTTTCAATTACGCGCCAATGACGCAGAAGGCTTTTGGTTTTTATTTACAGTTAGGAAAAGAGGCCGTATCCAAACACTTATTGGTAGTGAAACTATACTCGTATTTAACAACCTTAAAAAGAGCTAATAAATCAAACTAAATATTTCATGTATAATGATACTAATTGTTGAAAGCTCATCAGTTCAAAATGTTACTATAATTTTAATGTTTATTTTCAATATTAAGTACAGAAGAAAATATTTGTCATAAAATTAGTTTTCAGTAAAGCGCCAGTGACGCAGTAGGTTTTAGACTTTTACAGTGAGAGAAGGAGGTCATACCCAAACTCTTGTTTGTGGTGATTTTTGTTCGTTTCAAGCTGGATTTGCATACTCAATTTAAGTTTCACGCGTTTTAAGATTTATTTTTCAATTTACATTAATATCTATTATATGTTTGTTTGCATTGATTGTTTGTTTAATTTCTGTTCGTTTTAAGTTTCATTTGTACTTCAATAGGAAAATATTTTTTTCGTCTTAAGCTTGATTTTCATATTCAATCTAAGCATTACTCGCTTTAATATCTATTTATTCATTTATATTATTGCTTGTTGTATCTTTTTGCTATGATTGTTTATTTAATTTCTGTTCGTTTTGGGTTTCATTTATTCTTTAATAGTAATTTCTGGTCGTTTTGAGTTTGAATTTTAAAAGGTATTTGTATCTGCTTAGCTTAAGTTTAAAATGGCCTTTACTATTCTTTGAAAAACATAATTTTCGGAAAGTTTTTTTAATTAATTTGAAACTAAAACGGAAAGTTCTGCTGTTCTTTTAAGATAAAAATTAGATCATAAATATGAGAAGTATCGATTTCTGCCTGTTTTTATAAAAAAAAATGGTCTTTAGCCCTACTTGGGCAAACAAAATTTGCAGGATAACCAATTGCTCAGAAACATCGAAGATTTTTATATTCCGCGCTCTAGTTTCAGGCCTCATAATGCCACGTGATGCCACAGTATCCCCTCCATGGTTTTAAGTGGACCAATACCCACTACTCTTTTCTTCCTTTAATGATTCAATATGACGAAGAAAGTTTAACAGCGATTCCCTCAGGGGAAGACGCAGGGGTGTGTTACGTCATATAGTTGTTTTCTAAGAAATGCAGGTGTTACGTCACATGGCACGCCCCCACAATACAAGCGGTGCCGTGTTTCCATGGGAGCCAAAAGATGTTGCGTCAATGTTTACACTGGGGAGACACACCCACGGATTCCCGTGACATGCCTAGGATTCCTGTGACACACCCCCTGGATTTAAATGGAGCCCTGTTTCCATGGGAGCCAGCAGGTGTTACGTCAATGTTTATTGACGAATTATAATTATTAAAACTTGTTGTGTTAAAACTTGTGGACGACTCAGAACCCCATTTTGAATAAAGAACAAGTTTATTTAGATGAAAACAAAGGAGCAAGTTTAAAACCAATGGAAATTATTCTGAATATGAAAGGGGTTGTCTCCTACTCAATCTGTCTCTCTTTACGGTAAAGTCTGAAAAGTTTTTTGAAAATACTTCAAATCCAACGGCCCTTGTAGCTGAGCAGTCTTTCTCGAAAGATTGTCACATTTAATATAAAAGTGACAAAAATTCAAACTTAATCGGAAAGAGCGATGTTTTGAGGAGACGACAGCCTCCCTTATATACGGAATAATTTTCATCCGTTTTAAGTTTTAAAGTTGCTCTTTACTTTCATTTGAAAAAGCCTTTTTTGAATTTAATCTCTGACCTGTTTTCAAATCATGCCGGAAAATCCCCTTCACTCCCCCCGTTTAAAATTTTCTCCTGCAAATACCGCCACCCGAAGACTTTCCTTCCGAAAGAAAATTCTCTCCGAGGGATTCTCCCCCCTCTCCTAAGAAAATACCGTATGTTACCCGATAAGAGATAACATTGAACAACGGGTCAATGCCGCAACTTACAGTCATTTTCCCAGGTACCATACGGGGCTATATCATTCCTGAAGGCGTAGTTATTAGATCTTTCAACTTTGCTGAATAAAATGGCTATCTCAAAATATTTGTCAGGTGTCTTTGGTGGAAGAAAGAGACGTTGGAAGTGGTCTAGTTACCCTCCAATTTGTTTGGTCTCTTAAAAGGGGATGAAAAGCGAAATCACGTCAATAGACAAGACTGACAAAGCCAGGACGAATAAAAGAGTTTTGAAAGTCAAGTAGAGGAAAAATACGATAGGCTCTGTGCCAATACGTCAACGACAAGTGCAATGAATGTGAAGACGCCTTTAATAGAGGTGATAGCCACTACATGTACAAAAAGCCCAGGGGGTGTAAAAAAGGACCCGGCACGGATGGAATTCAGTAAGCGCTACTTAAGTGAGGCCCAGAAGAGCTGGTATATGTCTATCAGAAAGTCACAACAGGCATCTAGGGAACGGGCCACTTCCCTAGATCCTGGGTGACAGCTACGATCGTCCCCCTTTATAAAAAGGGTGGAAAAGGCGATGTAACAACTATAGACCAATTATCCTGACAAGCCAACCTGAAAAGATCCTTAAGAAAATCCTACTTGACCTACTTAAATCCCTAGCAAACCTCATCTTAGAAGAATATCAGGCCGGCTTCGGAAGAGGTCGATCCAACACAGATCAAATATTCTCCACTCGGCAACTGATGGAGACACATACATAGATCGTACATGAGCTGCTCTTACTTTTTTTATTGGCTTTAAATTTTTTATTTTCATTTGAGTTATTATGGCGCAACGGGCTATGGTACATACTTCTGCATTATGGAGTCTCCAAAAGCATGGTAGCCCTGATCGAAGGCATGTATTTAAGTTTCGTTAGCTAGGTTCAGACGCTCAAAGGATTGACGGAAGAGTTCCAGACGTCAGCAAGTGTTCTCCAGAGTGGCTTCCTGTCCCCTTATCTGTTTAGTCTTTTCCGAAATGCACCTTTATCAATCGCTAAAACCACAGACAACGTATACATTGTAGGCAAATGAATCGAACAGTTAGCTTAAGCAGACGACATCGTGAAAATAAAGATTCATGAACATCTCCTCCAAGCAGACACAAACGAGACAGTGTCAGCAACCGAAGCCATTGGAATGGTCGTCAACACAGCCAAAACGAAGGTCATACGGTATCTAGAGACTCTGCATCCAGAGCCATATAACTCTCCATAAATGGAGAGCAAATAGAAAATGCGGAATCTTTCGTTTACCTTGTCAGTCTTTTAACCATTAATAACGATTGGTCAAAAGCGATTAGTCGTACACTTGACTTGGCAACAACAGCTTTAAGAGCCTATCACCAATTACTATCCTAATTACTATGATAATAAATTACTATCAAAATCACTGAAGGTCTGGAGCTATTTAACTCTCTCATAATTCCCACTGCCATGTATTCAAGTGAAAATTGGTCAATCAACGCTGATGATGGACGTCAAATCTCCCCATTTGAAACAAAATTCCTACGCCGATTATTATGAATCACCTACTTTGAACGAGTAGGATATCCGATGAAGACCTTCATAAACTCCTCCACTGCTCATGCACCATCTTGGACCGAATTAAAAGTGAGCAACTCCACTGGCTTGGTCATATCCCATAAATGGAATCAAGTCAACTTCCAAATATCATATTTGAAGGTCAGGTACATGACACAAGATCTTGAGGCTGACCTCGCAAGAGATTGTATGGAAATTGCAATGGCCAGAACCTCCCCCAACTCCTACATCTAGTGCCAGACAGAAACAAATACCGTTGCTATACTTAACGACTAATATAAAGAGAAGAAGCCCCAATGCAGAAACTGAGGCCAGATAGGATATAAGTTTAGTTGCGACGCGGTTCAATAGTAACCAACACTCTAAAAAACAAAATTGGGATATAAATATATACATCAAAAGCATAGACTTATTGTTCTGATCCCAAATTTATCAAGTTTAGCGCTACCCATCAAAAGTTACGAGTCTGAGAAAAATTGCCTAATTTTTGAGAAAGGAAGAAACACCCCCTAAAAATCAAGGAGTCTTTATGGAAAGCACAACATCAGGTTCAGCGTATTAGAGAACCCTTCTGAAGATGTTTCAAGCTCCTATATACAAAAAGGTGAAATTGTACATTTTTTGCCAGAAGAAAGATCAATGACGCGTTTTTATTAGTTAATTTTTTTCCCCAGGAGTAATGGTATCGAACCAATGATTCTAGAAGATCGAGAGATGACTCATTTGATTGAAAATCAAAAGTTTTAGTACCCTTTTTAGGTGACCAAAAAGATTCGAGGGAAACTAGCCCCCGCCCACGCCCTTTTTTCTTTAAACTCGTCCGATAAAATTTTTTAATGGTAATTTTTTTTAACACAGTTGAAATGTCCAATAAATATCCCATTGGGGATAAACATAATCTCTAACAGCCCCTAGGGAATGTGCTGTAAGCTGCCAAATTTACCCATTGTTTACGTATAATATTTTTTAGTGAGGATGGAATCTTCCGAACGGAATTTTATGGAAAGGAGAGTTTTAAATTGGATGAATTTCCCACAGAGGAGTTTCTGGTGATGGGAGGGAATTTCAAACAGTTCGTGGTAGTGAACTGTAAATATCGAGCGATCTGGCTCAATAGCAACTGAAACTCTAAAAACCGGATGCCAGTATAACTCTAAAAAACGTGATACCCGTAGTTACATTAAAAGAAGCACATTTTTATGCTGAGTTCAAATATATAAATTTCATCAAGTTTCGTTCCACCCATAAACCGAAGTTTTTTCCGAAGTTTTTTTTAAGAAAAAACAAGTTTTTTCAACTGAAAGTCAGGAGCAACATTAAAACTTAAAAACAAACATAAATTATTACGTATATGAGAGGGTTCGCCCCCTAGTCAATACCTGGCTCTTCACACTAAAGTTTTTTAGTACTTTCAAAAGAGCTATTTATTCCAATTAAACGGCCTTTGTGATTCCGGGGTTTGTGATTCGAACAAAACTCGAACTTCAGCGTAAGGAGAGAGGTATTGACTAGGGTGCGAACCCCTTCATATACGTAATAACATATACTTAACAAGAAAACAATAAAAGTACAAGCGGCACGGCTCAATAGTACTCGAAACTTTAAAAAACGGAGTTTTGATGTCGATAAATATATCAAAAGAATGGGCTTGTAATGCTGCTTCAGCATTATCATAAAAAAAAGCTTCTCATTGTTCCAATTAAACGAAGATAGTGTTTCAGAAGTTTTTCTTAAAGAGTTGGGAGAAAATTAATAAATAATGCATATTTATTATTAATTAAAACGTTCGTAAATAAAATTAAAAGTTCTAGTGCCCTTTTTAAGGAACCCAAAAAATTGGAGGGCAACTAGGCACCCTCTCTGCCTTTTATCTCTCAATTTCGTACAATCAAAATTTTGAGAAAGGCACTTTAGCCAAAAAAAGTAAAATTAATGTGCAAATTTCGTTTTAATTATTCATACACGGTTAGCTAATTTCAGAACTTGCATTAATTCAAAAACATTTAGAAATTAAGTAAAAAACAAATTTTTTTAACAGAAAGTAAGGAGCGACATTAAAACTTAAAACGAACAGAAATTATTCCGTATATGAAGGGGGTTGCCTCCTCCTCAACACCTAGCTCTTTACGCTACAGTTAGATTTTCCCCTAATTCTTTAAGAACGACTTCTGAAACACTATGTGTGTTTAATTGGAACAATGTGAAACTTTTTTCAGAATTTCTGAGAAACTTTAGCGTAAAGAGCGGGGTGTTCAGGAGGAGGCAACCCCCTTCATATAAGGAATAATTTTTGTTCGTTTTAAGTTTTACTGTCGCTCCTTACTTGCTGTTAAAAAAAACTTGTTTTCTATTTAATTTCAGAAGGGAGAGTACTTATTTACCGGCATTATTGGAAAAAAAGATGAAAAATTAAATAAAAAAACAAGTTTTTTCAACTGAACGTAAGGAACAATATTAAAACTGAAAACGAATAGAAATTATTATGTATATGACAGGGGTTACCCCTTTCCTCAATACCTTGCTCTTTACGCTAAAGTTTTACTGTTTGTCCCAATTTTTTAAGAACGACTCCTGAAGCACAAAGTCCTTTTAATTAGAATGAATTTTTTTTTGAAGTGCTAAAAACTTTAGCTTGAAGCGCAAGGTCTTGAAGAGCCAACCCCTTCATATACAGAATAATTTCTTTTAGTTTTGAGTTTTAATGTTTCTCTTTACTGTCAGTTGAAAAGGCTTTGATTTTATTTTTCATTTTGTTATTTTCTTTGCTCTCTGAGTTTCATTTATTTTTTTTTACCTAATCACAACAAAAGTAAAGTAAAAAAACAATTACCTGTTTTAGTGTCTGCTGCACCAATACTAGCTCCTTGTTGAGCCTTTACCAAAGATGCATATATTTTATCAATTTTCATAAGTTCCTCGTGATTTCCTTGCTCTTTGAGTTTACCCTCATCCAAAACAAAAATATGGTCGGCATTTCTGATTGTTGACAATCTATGTGCTACAATTACTGTCGTTCTACCTTGTCTTGCCTAAAAAGAAAAAGCAGAATGAAGAGAAAAGATGAAAGAAAGAGCACCAGAAAAGGAGAAACAATATTTGCATGAAGCTGAAACGAAATATTCGATTAATCTTAGAATGTAACGAAAGGAAGATTAGAATGAAAGTGAAATATTCACTGCAGAATATAGATATATGAAACCCTCTCTCAAGCGGAATAAATCATAGGCAGCGCAATCGCGCTATCAGAGGCAACGCTGTAGCGTTGCCTATAGTAAAGGCCATACGGCTCCAATGTTTCATTATTTATATTTTTCTCCCCAGAGGCACTTCATATGGAAGGGGTCGTCGTAGAAACTTCAAAGGAAGCTCATTTGATTGGAAATCGAGAGTTCTAGTGCCCTTTTTAATAGTCGAAAATGATTGGACGGCAACTAGCCCCCTCCCCCCGCGCCCAACATTCCCCCCAAACACATCCATTCAAAATTTTGAGATAGCCATTTTGTTCAGCGTAGTTTCTTTCCAGATAAAAATTATATTTTTAAGGAGGACACTCCCCCACAACCTTCAGGGCAAGGGGTTTAAGTTATGCCCTGGGGGCATATAAGGTTTTTATAGAAGGCGTTGTCGTAAAAACTTTAAAACAGGCTCATTCGATTGGAAATTAAAAGGGAGAGTGCCCTTTTTAATATTCGAAAGTGTTTGGAGGGAAACAAGCCCCCCCCCCCCACGCCCATCATTTCCCCAAACACATCAAATAAAAATTTTGTGATAGCCATTTTGTTCAGCGTAGTTGATTTCCAGATAGAAAATGTATTTTTGAGGAGGACACTCCCCACAACCCTCAGGGCAAGGGTTTTAAGTTATGCCCTGGGGGCATATAAGGTTTTAATAGAAGGCGTTGTCGTAGAAACTTCAAAAAAGGCTCATCCGACTGGAAATTCCAAGGAATAGTGCTCTTTTAATAGTTGAAAGCGATTGGAGGGCAACTAGCCCCTCCCCATGCCCATCATTCCCCCAAACACATCCAATCAAAATTTTGAGATAGTCATTTTGTTCAGCGTAGTTTATTTCCAGATAGACAATATGTTTTTGTGGAGAGAAATCCCCCACAACCCTCAGGGCAAGGGTTTTAAGTTATGCCCTGGGGCATATAAGGTTTTTATTGAAGGCTTTGTCGTAGAAACTTCAAAAAAGGCTCATTCAATTGGAAATTCAAAGGGCTAGTGCCCTTTTTAATAGTCGAATGTGATTGGATGGCAAGTAGCCCCCCCCCATGCCCATCATTTCCCCAAACACATCAAATAAAAATTTTGCGATAGCCCGTTTGTTCAGCGTAGCTGATTTCAAGATAGAAAATATGTTTTTAAGGAGGACACTCCCCCACAACCCTTAGGGCAAGGGTTTCAAGTTATGCCCTGAGGGCTATAAGGTTTTTATTGAAGGCATTGTCGTAGAAACTTCAAAAAAGGCTCATTCGATTGGAAATTCAAGCGCTAGTGCCCTTTTTCAATTGTCGAAAGTGATTTGAGGGCAACTAACCCCCGTCTCACGCCCACCTTTTCCCCAAACACATCCAATCAAAATTTCGTGACATCGATTTTATTAAACGTAGTTTTAAGTTCTGGAAATTAGGTCTTTTAGGATGATAACTCCCCCAGAGCCCTTAGGGCAAGGGTTGTAAGTTATGCCCTAGGGACATATAAGGTTTTTTATAGACAACATTGTCGTAGAAACTTCAGAAAGGGCTCATTCGATTAGAAATTTAAATGGCTAGTTCTCTTTTTAACAGTCGAGCAGGACACTCCCCCCCAGTCTTCAGGGGCAAGGGTTATAAGTTATGCCCAGAGGGCATATATGGTTCTTATGGAAGGAATGCTCTTATAAACTTCAGGGAGGGCTCATTTGATTGGAAATTGAAAGTTCTAGTTCACTTTTTAGGTGTCAAAAGATATTGGAGGGTGACCAGCTTCCCCCCTCCCCTTTCGGATAAGTGTTGTTTACTGTCCGATTATTCGTGACTTTAAAAAACGGAGCTATAACTTTCAATTTAAATCGAATGAGGCTTTTTTCAAAGTCTATACGAATACCTCTTTGATAAAAATCCTATATATGAACAATAGACAGCTTGCATAACTTGTGGACAGCGATTGACAACAATCAATGGATTGAAAAAAATAGCTCCAATAAGGGGGTTTAGACCATTTCACTTGCTGACACAAAGGGGTCACGACTGTTTGGAATTGACCTTAATAGGATTTTGTGTGCCAAAGCAATTTTTCAATAGTCGAAAGTGATTGGAGGGCAACTATCCCCCTCTCCCACGCCCATCATTCCCCCAAACACATCCACTCAAAATTTTGAGATAGCTAATCTGTTCAGCGTATTTGATTTCAAGATAGAAAATATGTTTTTGAGGGGGACACTCCCCCACAACCCTTAGGGCAGTTATGCTCTGGGGGCATATAAGGTGTTTTATAGACAACATTGTCGTATAAACTTCAAAAAGGGCTCATTCGATTGGAAATTTAAATGGATAGTTCTCTTTTTACATCGTCGAAAGTGATTTTAAGGCAGCTGACACCCCTTCCACGCTCAAAATTTTCCAAAACACGCCCAATCGAAATTTTGATTTAACTATGTTGTTCAACGTAGTTGAAAACTCTGGATCTTATATGTTTGAGCAGGACACTCCCTCCACAGTCTTCAGGGGCAAGGGTTATAAGTTATGCCCTGGAGGCATATATTGTTCTTATGGAATGAATGCTCGTATAAACTTCTGAGAGGGCTCATTTGATTGGAAATTGAAAGTTCTAGTTCAATTTTTAAGCGTCAAAATATATTGGAGGGCACCCAGCTCCCCCCCCCCCAAACCAAATTGTCCCAAATGTATCCCATAAAAATTTTGAGATAGCTATTTTTTTAAAAATATTTAAAAGATAATATAACAAAAAATCCGGTGTTGACACAACCCACCAGGGCCCGGATGCAGGCATTGTAAATTATGCCCTGGGGGCGTATATAGGTCTAATGGAAGGGTGCTCGTATTAACTTCAAAGAGGGATCATTTGATTGGAAATTGAAAGTTCTAGTTCACGTTTAAGAGTCAAAAGAGATTGGAGGGCATCTATTCCTCCTCCACGCCCTTTTTTATCAAAACCATCCGATAAAAACTTTGAGATACATTTTTTTAAAAATAGTTCAAAGACCATATAACGAAAACTCAGGGGTCAACACAGCCACCCAGGGCCCGTGGGCAGGGGTTGTAAGTTATGCCCTTGGGGAATATATGATTCTCATTGAAGGGATGCTCGTAAAAGATTCAGAGATGGCTCATTTGATTAGTAATTGAAAGTTCTAGTTAAGTTTTTTCGAGTCAAAAGATACTGGAGGGCAACTGACACCCACGCCCCTTTTCCCCAAATGCATCCAATAAAAATTTTGAGATAGTCATTAAGTTAAAAATTTCTCAAAAGTCAGATAAAAAAAACTCAGGTGTCGTCACAACCCCCCAGGGCCCGGGGGCAAGCGTTGTAAGTTATGCCCTGGGGCATATATTGTTCGTATGAAAGGGATGCTCGTATAAACTTCAGAGAGGGCTCATTTGATTGGATATTGAAACTTCAAGCTCACTTTTTAATAGTCAAAAGAGATCCGAGGACAGCTATCCCCCAACCCATTTGATGAAAATTTTGAGATACACATCTTGTTAAAAATAGTTCAAAGGTCTGGGAAGAAAAAATCCGGTGTCAATAGAACCGTCCAGGGCACAGGGGTTATAAGTTATACCCTAAGGGCATATATGGTTCTTATGAAAGGGATGCTCGTATAAACTTCATAGAGGGCTCATTTGATTGGAAATTGAAAATTCTAGTTCACTTTTTAGGTGTCAAAAGATATTGGAGGGTAACCAGCTTCCCCCCTCCCCTTTCGGATAAGTGTTGTTTACTGTCCGATTATTCGTGACTTTAAAAAACGGATCTATAACTTTCAATTTAAATCGAATGAGGCTTTTTTCAAAGTCTATACGAATACCTCTTTGATAAAAATCCTATATATGAACAATAGACAGCTTGCATAACTTGTGGACAGCGATTGACAACAATCAATGGATTGAAAAACATAGCTCCAATAAGGGGGTTTAGACCATTTCACTTGCTGACACAAAGGGGTCACGACTGTTTGGAATTGACCTTAATAGGATTTTGTGTGCCAAAGCAATTTTTCAATAGTCGAAAGTGATTGGAGGGCAACTATCCCCCTCTCCCACGCCCATCATTCCCCCAAACACATCCAATCAAAATTTTGAGATAGCTAATCTGTTCAGCGTATTTGATTTCAAGATAGAAAATATGTTTTTGAGGGGGACACTCCCCCACAACCCTTAGGGCAGTTATGCTCTGGGGGCATATAAGGTGTTTTATAGACAACATTGTCGTATAAACTTCAAAAAGGGCTCATTCGATTGGAAATTTAAATGGATAGTTCTCTTTTTAATTGTCGAAAGTGATTCTAAGGCAACTGATACCCCTTCCACGCCCACCATTTCCCCAAACACGCCCAATCGAAATTTTGATTTAACTATTTTGTTCAACGTAGTTGAAAACTCAGTATCTTATATATTTGATCAGGACCCTCCCCCCACAGTCTTCAGGGGCAAGGGTTATATGTTATGCCCTGGAGGCATATATTGTTCTTACGGAATGAATGCTCGTATAAACTTCTGAGAGGGCTCATTTGATTGGAAATTGAAAGTTCTAGTTCAATTTTTAAGCGTCAAAAGATATTGGAGGGCAACCAGCTCCCCCCCCCAAACCAAATTTTCCCAAATGTATCCAATAAAAATTTTGAGATAGCTATTTTGTTAAAAATAGTTCAAAGATCATATAACAAAAAATCCGGTGTTGACACAACCCACCAGGGCCCGGAGGCAGGCATTGTAAATTATGCCCTGGGGGCGTATATAGGTCTAATGGAAGGGTGCTCGTATTAACTTCAAAGAGGGATCATTTGATTGGAAATTGAAAGTTCTAGTTCACGTTTAAGAGTCAAAAGAGATTGGAGGGCATCTATTCCTCCTCCACGCCCTTTTTTATCAAACCCATCCGATAAAAACTTTGACATACATTTTTTTTAAAATAGTTCAAAGACCATATAACGAAAACTCAGGGGTCAACACAGCCACCCAGGGCCCGGGGGCAGCTGTTGTAAGCTATGCTCTTGAGGACTATGTGGTTCTCATTGAAGGGATGCTCGTAAAAAATTCAGAGATGGCTCATTTGATTAGTAATTGAAAGTTCTAGTTAAGTTTTTTCGAGTCAAAAGATACTGGAGGGCAACTGACACCCACGCCCTTTTTCCCCAAATGCAGCCAATAAAAATTTTGAGATAGGCATTAAGTTAAATATTTCTCGAAAGTGAGATAAAAAAAACTCAGGTGTCATCACAGCCCCCCAGGGCCCGGGGGTGGGCGTTGTAAGTTATGCATTCGAGTATATATTGTCCGAATGATAGGAATGTTACTAAAAACTTCAGAGAGGGCTTATTTGGTTTGAAATTAAAACTTCGACCTCACTTTTAAATAGTCAAAAGAGATCCGAGGACAGCTATCCCCCAACCCATTTGATGAAAATTTTGAGATACACATCTTGTTAAAAATAGTTCAAAGGTCTGGGAAGAAAAAATCCGGTGTCAATAGAACCGTCCAGGGCACAGGGGTTATAAGTTATGCCCTAAGGGCATATATGGTTCTTATGAAAGGGATGCTCGTATAAACTTCATAGAGGGCTCATTTGATTGGAACTTGACTGTTTTATTCACTTTTTAAGAGTCAAGAGATTTAAACTAGCCCCCCCCCCTCACGCTCTTTTTTCCCTAAACCCGTCCGCTACAAATTTTGAGATAGCCAGTGTTTTGGAAATTGTTCAAAAATTAGATAACAAAAACGCCCCCCAGAGCCCGGGGATAGGCGTTGGAAGTGCTGTCCTGGGTGTGTGTATGGTTCTTATGAAAGGGATGCTCGTAGAAACGTCAGAGGGTCTCATTTGATTGGAAGTTGAAAGTTCTAGTTCATTTTTTAAGAGTCAAAAGATTTCCGAGGGCAACTAGCCCCCCCACACCACACCCTTTTTCCCCCATGCCCATCCGACAAATTTTGTATAATAGTCATTTCGTTAAAAATAGTTTAAAGGTCAGATAAGAAAATTCCTGTGTCAACGGAACCCGCCAGGGCCTGGAGGCAGGCGTTATGAGTAATCCTATAGAGGCATATATAGTTCTTAATGAAGAGATGCTCGTATAAACTTAGGAGAGGGCTCATTTGACTGGAACTTGAAAGTTCTTGTTCACTTTTTAAGATTCAAAAGAGATCGGAGGGCAACTAGGCCAACCTCCCCCACGCCCTAAATGCATCAGATAAAAATTTTGAGATAGACATTTTGTTAAAAATAGTTCAAAGTTCTGATAACAAACAACTCCGGTGTCGACACCGCCCCCCCCCCCCAGGCCCGGGGGTAGGCGTTGTAATTTATGCCCTGGGGGCATATATGGTTGTTATGGAAGGGAAGCTCGTATAAAATTCCTAGAGGGCTCATTTGATTGGAAATTGAAAGTTTTAATTCACTTTTTAAGAGTCAAAAGGGATTGGAGGGCAGCTAGCCTTCCCCCACACTCCATTTATTTTTTTCCCAGAGGCATTTCATATAGAAGGGGTTGTCGTATAAACTTCAAAGAGGGATCATTTGATTGGAAATCGAGAGTACTAGTGCCCTTTTTAAGAGTCGAAAGTGATCAGAGGGCAACTAGCCCCCCAAGCCCTTTTTCCCCAAATACATCTGATAAAATACTTTAGGTAGCCATTTTGTTAAAATAGTTGAAAGATCATACAAAAAAAAACACTTAAAGGTATGGTTATTTCGTTAAAAATAGTTCAAAGATCAGATAACAAAAACTCCTGTGTCAACAACCCCCCCCCCCCCCCCTTCCAGGGCCGGGGAAGGCATTGCAAGTATTTCACTGGTGGCATATATGGTTCTTATGGAAGGTATGCTCGTATAAAATTCAGAGAGGGTTCATTTGAACGGAAATTAAAAGTTGTAATTCTTTTTCTCAGAGTAAAAAAAGATCAGAGGGCAACTAGCCCCTCCCGCCCTTCACGCCTTTGGGCGTTTCGGATGGATAAACCCATCCGATAAAAAAGTCAGGTGACCATTTTGTTAAAAATAGTTCAACCATGAAATATTAATGCTTTAGGATCAATAAAACCCCCCAGGGCCCAGGGATAGGGGTTGTGAGTAATAGTCTGAGAATATAAATGGTTCTTATTGAAGGGATATTCATATAAACTTCAGAGAGGGCTCATTTGATTGAAAATAGAAAGTTCTAGATCACTTTTAAAGAGTCAAAAGAGACCAAAGCTTAATCTAGTCCCCCCACGCCCTTTTTACCCAAACCCATCTGATAAAAGTTTTGAGATAGCAATTTGGTTAAAATGGTTCAAACATCAGATAATAAAAACTCCGAGGTTGACACAAACCCATTTTTACACTTTGATATTGTTACTTTGATATCAGTTTTTATACTTTGACGAATATTTGATTTTTTTTTTTATTTGATTTTGGAATAAGGAATTTTTAAAAGCTCCAGGGTCGACACAACCCCCCAGGGCCCAGGGATAGGCGTTGTAAGTTATACTCTGGGGATATATATGGCTCTTATAGAAAGGATACTCGTATAAACTTCAGAGAGGGCTCATTTGATTGAAAATAGAAAGTTCTAGTTCACTTTTAAAGAGTCAAAACAGACCGAAGCTTAATCTAGTTCCCCCACGCCCTTTTTCCCCAGACCCATCCGATAAAAATTTTGCGATAACAATTTTGTTAAAAACAGCTCAAACATTAAGCAATGAAAACTCCGAGATTGACAAAAACCCATTTTTTCACTTAGATATTGTTTCTTTGATAGTCATTTTGATACTTCGATGAATATTTTATTTTTTTTTTAATTTGGTTTTGAAATAAGAAATTTTTAAAACTTGAAATTTTTTGCAATAAAAAACGAACAAAAATTAATTTAAAAAAAATTTCCTAAAAATAATTTTTTAAAAGAAAAGTAAAGGCAATTTTAAACTTAAGGTCAGCAGATACAAATGCCTTTTAAGATTCAAACTTAAAACGACCAGAAATTACAATTAAAGAATAAATGAAACTCAAAACGAACAGAAATTTAATAAGCAATCATAGCAAAAACATACAACAAGTAAAAATATAAATGAATAAATAGATCTTAAAGGGAGTAAATAGATCTTAAAGTATTGAATACGCAAATCAAGCTTGAAACGAACAAAAATCACCACAAACAAGAGTTTGGTTATGACTTCCTTCTCTCACTGTAAAAGTGTAAAACCTACTGCGTCATTGGCGCTTTACTGAAAACTATATGCGTCTTGAACCGTCTTGGAAAATATAAACAACATCAAATCGAATATTTGATGAATAATGATACTAATTGATGAAAGATCCATCAGTTCAAGAGTTATATTTCACTGTAATTGTATTTTTATTTTCAATACTGTAAGAAGTGGAAAAGAAAATATTTGTATTATAATTCATTTTCAATTAAGTGCCAGTGACGCAGTAGGGTTTTGGTTTGTACTTACAGTTAGAAAAGGAGGAGGTCAGTATCCAAACTCTAGTTTGTAGTGAAATTCAATTCGTCTTGTACAACTTTAGAAAAAACTAATAAATTAAACTGAATATTTGATTTATAATGATATTAATTGCTGAAAGCTCATCAGTTCAAAATTTTACTATAATTTTAATTATTATTTTTAATTCTAAGTAAAAAAGACAATATTTGAAATAAAATTCGTTTTCAGTAAAGCACCAATGACGCAGTAAATTTTACACTTTTACAGTGAGAGAAGGAGGTCATACCCAAACTCTTGTTTGTAGTGATTTTTGTTCCTTTCAAGCTTGATTTGCATATTCAATTTAAGTTTCACTCGTTTTAAGATTTATTTATCAATTTACATTGATATCTATTGTATGTTGGTTTGCATTGATTGTTTATTTAATTTCTGTTCGTCTTAAATTTCATTTATGCTTCAATAGGAAAATATTTTTTTCGTCTTAAGCTTGAATTTCATGTTCAATCTAAGCATTACTGGCTATAAGATCTATTTATTCATTTATATTATTACTTGTTGTATGTTTTTGCTATGATTGCATATTTAATTTCTGTTCGTTTTGGATTTCATTTATTCTTTAATTGTAATTTCTTGTCGTTTTGAGTTTGAATTTTAAAAGGTATTTGTATCTGCTGAGCTTAAGTTTAAAATGTCCTTTACTTTTCTTTGAAAAACTTATTTTTCGGAAAGTTTTTTTTAAATTAATCTAAGTAAAGAACAATGTTGGCACAATGTATTTTTTTTTATACTAGGGCACTTCGTATCGAAGGAGTTGTCGTAGAAACTTCGAAAAGGGCTCATTCGATTGGATGTTGGAGTGTCTAATGCCCTTATTAATAGTCGAAAGTGATTGAAGGGCAACTACCCCCCCCCCCCCGCCTCCAAACCCATGATTCCCCCAAACACATCCAATCAAAATTTTTATATAGCCATTTTGTTCATCGTAGTTTATTTCCAGATAGAAAATATGATTTTGAGGAAGGTACTCCCCCAGAACCCTCAGTGCAAGAGTTTTAAGGTATGCCCTGGCATATACGAGCGATGTTGGCACAATGTATTATTTTTTTCTTTAGAGCAGGGCACTTCGTATCGAAGAAGTTGTCATAAAAACTTCGAAAAGGGCTCATTCAATTGGAAATTGGAGGGGCTTGTGCCCTTTTAATAGTCGAAAGTGATTGGAAGGCGCCGAACAACCCTCCGACGCCCACTATTTCCTGAAACACATCCAATCAAAATCTTGAGATAGCCATTATGTTCAGCGTAGTGTATTTCTGCATAGAAATTATGTTTGTGAGAAGGAGAGTCTCCCATAGCCCTTAGGGAAAAAGTTTTAAGTTATGCCCTGTGAGCATATAAGGTTTTTATAGAAGGCGTTGTCGTAGAAACTTCAAAAAAGGCTAATTCGATTGGAAATTCAAAGGGCTAGTGCCCTTTTCAATAGTCGAAAGTAATTGGGGGGCAACTAATCCCCCTCTCACGCCCACTTTTACCCCAAAAACATACAATCAAAATTTTGAGATGGCAATTTTATTCAACGTAGTTTTAAGTTCTGGAAATTAGGTCTTTGAGGATGAAAACCCCCCACCGCTTTCGGGGCGAGGGTTGTAAGTTATGCCCTAGGGGCATATAAGGTTTTTAAAGAAGGCGTTGTCAAAGAAACTTCAAAAAGGGCTCATTCGATTGGAAATTGAAATGGCTAGTGCCCTTTTTAATAGTCGAAAGTGATTGGAAGGCAACTAACACCCCTTCCACGCCAACCATTTCCCCAAACACATCCAATAAAAATTTTGAGATAACCATTTTGTTCGACGCAGTTCAAAGTTCAGGAAATTATACTTTTAAGCAGAACACTCCCCCCCACAGTCTTCAGGGCAAGGGATATAAGTTATGCTCTAGGGGCATATAAGGTTTTTATTGAAATCTTTGTCGTAGAAATTTGAAAAAGGGCTCATTCCATTGGAAATTCAAAAGGCTAGTGCCCTATTTAATAGTCGAAAGTGATTTGAGGGCAACTAACCCCCCTCTCACGCCCAACTTTTCCAAAAACACATCCAATCAAAATTTTGAGACAGCCATTTTATTCAACGTACTTGAAAGTTTTGGAAATTAGGATTTTAAGGATGAGAGTTGCAAGGGTTGTAAGTTATGCCCCGGGGGCATATAAGGTTTATCGAAAAAGTTATTGTAGAAATTTCAAAAAGGGCTCATTTGATTGGAAATTGGGTTATTCCTTTCTAATAGTCGAAATTGAGTAGAGAGTAATTAACCCCCTCTCACGCTCATCATTTCCTCAGAAACATTCAATCAAAGTTTAGAGATAACCATTTTGTTAAACGTAGTTGAAAGTTCCGTAAATTATGTATTTAAGGATGACAAACCTCCCAGAGCCACCAGAGCAAATGTTGTAAGTTATGCCCTGGGGGCTTATTACATTTTTGTAGATAAAGTTGTCGTAAAACTTCAAAAGGGGCTCATTTAATTGGAAATTAAGAGGGCCAGTGCCCTTTTTAATAGTCGAAAGTGATTGGAGGGTGACTAACCCCCCTTTCACGCCCACCATTCCTCGAAACACATCCAATCAAAATTTTCAGAATGCCATTTTGTTCAACGTAGTAGAAAATTCTGGAAATTAAGTCTTTGAAAATGACACCCCCCCGCCCTCAGGGCAAGGGTTGTAAGATATGCCCTGGGGGTTAAAAAGGTTTTTATTGAAAGTGTTGTCGTAGAAACCTCAAAAGGGCTCATTTGATTGGAAATTGAAAGGGCTAGTGCCATTTTTAATAGTTGAAATTAATTGGAGAGCGGCTGCCCCTCTCACGCCCACCATTTCCCCAAACACATCCAATCAAAATTTTGATATAGCCATTTTGCTTAACGTAGTTGAAAGTTCTGGAAATTGGATCTTAGAGGATGACAGCCACCCTAACAGCCCTTACGGTAAGGGTTGTAATTTATGCCCTGGTGGCACATAAGTGTTTATAGAAAGCGTATTCGTTTCAAAAAGGGCTCATTCGATTAGAAATCGAAAGGCCTAGTGCCCTTTTTAATAGTCGAAAGTGACTGGATGGCTTGACATTTTTAAATAATAGTTCAAATAGGGATAAAATCCTTTTAATAGACAGTGTTTTTTATAACAGTGATAGAAATTCACAAAAATACCAGATATTTCGGTCACATATACAGTGACCGTCATCAGTGGTAAAACTCTTTACCACTGATGACGGTCACTGTATATGTGACCGAAATATCTGGTATTTTTGTGAATTCCTATCACTGTTATAAAAAACACTGTCTATTAAAAGGATTTTATCCCTATTTGAACTTTTATTTATCGTCATGGAAAGGCAGTGTGGTCTCCGAAATTATCTACTTGACATTTTTATAGTAAAGATCGATGTGGGTATAATGTATAATTGTTTTTTTTGTTGTTGTTGTTGTTGTTTAGAACAGGGCGCTTCGTATCGAAGGAGTTGTCGTGTGAACTTTCAAAAGGGCTCATTTGATTGAAAATAGAAAGGGCTAATGCCCTTTTTAATAGTCGTAAGTGATTTGAGGGCAACTAATCTTTCTCCCACACCCACTCTCCCATTTGCTAGTTATGTTTAAAAACTAAATTTTGCCTTAAGATTAAATCAAACTGCACTTTGTTAATGCTAATTCCCAATAAGGCATCTCAGCAGTATCCCAAGAACGACTGAGGGTATTATGTTCAACTTTCGGGGCTACTTCTGCTCTTAAAATATCCAAGCAATCAAAGAAAGTAAACAGATTTTTTTGCGAATGATATCAATTTGTCTATTTCAGGTGAATTAGAGGAGGTATGAAAATAAATTCAACACTACTATTTGTGTCCAGATTTTTAAAAGGGTGCATGTTGTTAAAAATTGCTGAAAATTTTTCTCCAGCATACAAAAGGCAGGCCAAACAATAAAGTCTTAAAAAAACGAAAAGATTTAAAGTATTATTATCTTTTTCCCTGAAAAGACTATGACAATATAAAACGAACAGAAATTAATTTAAAAAACTTTTTCCACAAAATACGTTTTTCAAAGAAAAGTAAAGAACTCCATTGAACAAAAAATGTGCAAAAATAAAATCAAATAATCCATCAAACGTGAAACTACCACAAATCAGCATCTAAAAATGCATGAAACCCAAAACGAAAAGAAATTACAATAAATAACCGAGTCAAAGTCAAAACGAGCAGAAATTAACATAAGTTGGGCTCAAAACCCCTATGCCTTCCCAAGGCCAGAACAAAATTTGCACTTTACTGAAAAAATTACAAGTGAATGTGGATTGTCAGTTTAATATACTGATATTTAGTAATCCAAATGTTAATATTATTTGATTTATTAAAGTTATAAAAGAAAAACATTTATATTTTTTTTAATAAAGTGCAAATTTTGTTCTTGCCTTGGCATTGTGGCTTTGAGCCCAACTTATGTTAATTTCTGCTCATTTTGAGTTTGACTCGGTTAATTATTGTAATTTCTGTTCGTTTTGGGTTTCATTTATTTATCGATGCTGATTTGAGCTAGTTTCACGCTTGATAGATTATTTGATTTTATTTTTGATAGTTTTTTGTTTAAGGGAGTTCTTTACTTTTCTTTGAAAAACTTATTTTGCGGGAAAAGTTTTTTTTAATTAATAATAAAACAAAACCTAAATGAATTTGTTGCTAAATTTTTCTTAGACCCCTCTTCTGAGTTGCAACAGTGTTTTATGATCTCCCCAATGTTTCCTCACGTTTTCATAGTTGATCTGTTTTTAATCCACGCCTCTGTTAAATCCAATCCTCCTGAAGTATGCTAGATCACTGCCTATCAAAGAATGGTGGACCGGGAACGACAGTGGTCAAGTAGGGTTACGCAGCATTAGACACCAGCTATCAGGTCAGCCGAAAAACAGCAGAAAACTTGTAAGAATTGTATTTTTGGTGATTTAATATGGAAAGATAGGGGTTAGAAACAGCAAGCGGTAAACCCAATTTAGCGTCTGACGACTTTCTTAGAAGAGTAGAAATTGTTAAGTAGAGAGCATAATTGATATGATTAATCTGCAACTTTGTGTGATTAAAGCATAAATTTCTTGGTAAATTATAGTCAATCTATTCATGGCTTTCAAAAATTATTTAATTCAAGATCCAATTTACACGATGTCAGCCTAGATTAGCTTATTAAGTGGGCTAGTTCACTTTAAGCTAGTAGATGTTCTTTCTTCTCCATCCTTTACATTTAATAGTACCCACAAGGATGAGCGTATGATAGTTTAGGCAGGCTAAAAAAGGAATATAGTCGCCAAAATGGCACTAGTGATTTATATTTTCGATGCTGGTACCAGTTTTAACTCTTATAACTTTCCAATACTCTTTACACCTTTCTATAAGGTATTTAGTTACACTTTGATTACTAAGCGTTAAAGCGTGTCTTTTTTCAACAGCAAAGAAACTTTCTTGTATGAATACTGGGCGAAGAATATTTCCTTATAAATGTAAAATATTATGGGGATCAAAAGATAATACTTGTTTCAAATTTATTTTCTCCTTTCCGGTGTATATGAAGTGTTCTATCTGTTTGTAACAATATAGAAAAATGAAGGGACTCATCCTCGGCAAACCTTATCCAACGCTCTCTGAACAGCGGCTTCACTTTGATTATCTAATGCTGAAGTTGCTTCAT
The DNA here is from genome assembly GCF_049724085.1 of Artemia sp. Qi Xiang Cuo. Classification (NCBI taxonomy): domain Eukaryota; kingdom Metazoa; phylum Arthropoda; class Branchiopoda; order Anostraca; family Artemiidae; genus Artemia; species Artemia sp. Qi Xiang Cuo. Next base: position 63,110,830 of record NC_142806.1, on the reverse strand, counting down.
CCAATAACAGCAGCTTTGGATTTCTGACTAAAGCTCTTGCAATTGCGACTCTCTGCTTTTGACCTCCACTTAGCTGGGTTCCTCTATCACCAACCAATGTGTCATATCCCTAGAAGAAGATTTTTCCTCTTTAGCAATGAGTATAAAAGTATAAAAATCCTTATTTCGTGATGAATGTTTCTGTCTCTTAAAAATGAAAAAAAAACAGCAAAAAAGCCCCATCCCAAACAACATTACTGAAAAACAAAATAACAAATTGCACTGATACATACACTCGTATTTTTCCCTTAAAGCCTTAACAATTTTGGATTTATTAAAGTTAAAAAAAAACATTCGAAATGTATTGTATTTCAGTAAAGTCCAATTTATGTTCTGGTCTACAAAAGTCGTGGGTATCCCAGCCCTACTCATTTTAGTTTCTGATTGTTTTGAGTTTGACTCAGTTTTTTATTGTATTTTTTTTTTTTTAGTTTTGGGTTCCATTATTTATTTATTGTGATTTGTGGTAGTTTTACGATTCGAAAATTTATCCGACTTTATTTTGGATATTTTTTTGTTTAGCGTTGTTCTTTGTTTTTCTTTGAACTTGTTTTGTTGATTTTTTTCTTATAATTAATTTCTGCTGGTTTCTTATTGACATAGTCTTTTTCATTGGTAAAGAAAATAACATTTCAAATTGTTTCATTTTTTTTTCTATTGGAATCCATAGTTTAGTTTACTGTTTATATAGTGGAGAAAATTTTCAATAATTCTAATAATATACACCCTTTTGAAAATCAGAACACACAGAGTATCCTTTGAATTAGTTTGACACCTCCTCAAATTTACCTGAAAAATAAAACTTAATACCATTCTTAAGACATGGTGTCTGTACTATTTTGACAACCTGGATGTACTTACGCTCTTTCAATTGTTCAATTGTAAGAGGAGAAGTAGTAATAATAGTAGCAATAAAAGTTTCAACTTAATACCCTCAGTCTTTCTTGAAATATTTCTGAGAAGTCTTATTGTCAATCAGCCTACACATAGTGCCTTTTGATTTGGGTTTGAGTCAACCTAATGTTTTAGTAAAAGTTACTACTTTATAGCCTATTTTACTCCCAAAATATCCCACCTGGCTATCTTGACCAAAAATAGTGGTAATATCGGTAGCCCTAAGAGTTTTCAGCTTAATACCTGAAGCTGTTGTTGGAATATTGCTAATATACCCCTTTGATAATCCACATGTACATAGTTTTTTTCGATTAAGTTTAACACCACTCACACCGTTCTCTGAAAGTTGAACTAATACCCTTAGTATTAGCAATAGTAGTGGGAATAGTAGTAGAAGTAATAGTAAAAGCAAAAGGAGTAATAACAGTAATAGCAGTAGTAGTATTAGTTGTTAGCAGTAGTAGTATTCAAATTGTGTTTTTTTTAGTCTAGAGCACCACTCCCTCCTCATGTCCTGGTAGTTTTAACTTAATACTTTAAGCCGTTTCCAAGATATTGCTGAAACGTCCTGTTGATACCCTGCACGCATATAATGTGTTTTTATTTAGCCCAAAATTTCTCTCGACAGTCCCTGAAAGTTCCACATTAATACCATTAGCCTTATTAATATTGTTACTAGTCGCAGTAGAAATACTACTGCTAACAGAAGCAAAAGTATGTACATAGTAGATTTTATTAGTTCAACATACCCCTTAATTTACCCTTAATTTACCCCTAAAATACTCTAAACCGTTCTTGGTATACTTTTGATACGGCCTTTAGACAGCCTACATACAAACAGTGTGTTTCAATTTAATTTAAAGCGCCCCTCAACATTTTTCCGGACAATGTTTCCTTAATAACCTAAGCCTTAGTAGCGATATTAGAAGTAGTTGGAGTAGTATATAATATGTAGTATGTAGTATGTAGAAGTAGTTGGAGTACTAACACCTCTTGGTTGGTTTAAAATTAATTCAGTATGCGCTGCACGTTTTAATTTAATGCTCTAAACTGTTCCTGGAATATAGCTGCTACGGTCTTTTAATAGCCTGACTCCACATAGCGTTTTTAATTTAGTTCACTATCCTCCTAAACATTCTCTGACAGTCTTACCGTAATACCCTTAGCTTCAGTATTACTAGTAGTAACCGTCGTAGTAGTAAAAGTAGTATTAGTAGTATGCTCATTTTGACTAGTTCAAAATCTTCCTTAATATGCCCTGACAGTTTGAACTTTTTATTCCCTAGACTATTACCGGAGTACTGTTGTTATGCTCTTTTGACAACCTGCATCTACAGAGTATGTTTTCATTTACATCAATATCCCCCTAAACATTGTCAGAAAGTTTCACCTGCCAACTCGTAGCCTCAGCATTTGAAGTCTTTGTAATAGTAGCGAAAATAGCGGCAGTAGAAGTAGCAGTAGTATGCACAGAATGCCCTTTGGTTAGTTAAATGTCTTTCTTAATACGGCCTGAAAGTTTCAAATTAATACTCAAAGCTATTCCTACGAAATTACTCGTACATTATTTTGGCAACCTGAATGCACAGAGTGTGTTTTGAATTAGTTCAAAACTCTCCTAAATATTACCTAAAAGTTTCACTTTAATGCCCGTATCCTCAGTAAAAGTAGTAGTTGCAGAAATCATAATAATGGTAACAAGCACAAAGTGCCTTCAGGTTAATTCAACTTCCCAACATGCCCTTGTTTAACTCATCATTCCCTGAAAATTCCAACTGCTCAATCTTTTCTGAGTTTCCACCTTTTGACAATCTATATGCATATAAGATGTTTTGATTTATTTCAACAATCCCTTTAACATTCTCTGAAAGCTTCACTGAAATGCCCATTGTCTTTTTGAACGCTAAAGGTCAAACACGCTTTCTTTCCCAATAACAAAGACTATATATAAACGATGGGCAAACTGCATAACTTACAACTCTTGCTCTTAGGGCTCTGGGGGATTGACATTCTCAACATCCCAAGAGACATACAAACTGGACTTTTTAACTATGCTGAACAAAATAAGTAACTTAAAATTTCGTTTCGATGTGCTTGGAAAATTTATGGGTTTGGGAGGGGGGTTGCTTGCCCTTCAATCAATTTTGACTCTTAAAAATGCACTAGAACTTTCAATTTTCAATCGAACATGCTCTTTTAGAAGGTTCTACGATAGCCACTAGTACAAGAAGTGCCTTTGTGAAAACAAGTAAAAATAGAAAAACAATATATTGTGCCCACATCGCGAGTTACGTAGGCATCGTTATTTCGTTATCTATGATATTGCTTATATTCCCTTTGAAAAATGTGCATGCATTTAATTTTTTTTTGTTTATTTGGACCCCCCCCCACCCCCCTAAATATTTTCCGAAAATATTACCTTAATATCATTAGGATCACTAGTTATTGTAATTGTAGTAGTACTAATAGCAGTATAAACATAGTGCCTTTGGATTAGTTCAAAATCCGCCACAATATAACCTGAGAGCTCCAACTTAATAATCTAAGCTGTTCCTGGTAAAGGCTTTCCATGAACAGGAAGCTTCACAATCACCCTTCGCCCTTCAACATCCGTTTAAACATTCCTTGAAAGCTTCACCTTCATAGATGTGCTGGGACAATTGACGGGATTGATAGGGGGCTGGTTGCTGTCCAATTCCTTTTAGCTCTTAAAGGGAACTAGAACTTATAATTGTCAATTGAATTAGCTCCTTCCAAAGTTCCTACGATATCTCCTTCTATACAAAGTGCCTTGGTGAAAAAAATAATACAGTCTGCCAACATAGCTCTTTACTTAAGCAGCGCAAGCTGCCTAATCTTGCGCTTTGAAAATCTGAAAATTTTGATTGAATACATTTGGGGAAAAAAGGGTGTGGGGTAGATGCACTCTGATAACTTTGAACTCTAGAATTTTTAACTTCCAATCAAAGGAGCCCCTCTGGAGTTTATACGACTACCCTTTACATAAAAATCTTATATGCCCCGGGGCAAATCCCCAACAAAACTTTCCTCCGGGCTCTGGGGGGTTGTGGTGACCCTAGAATTTTCGTCATCTGATCTTTGAAATATTTTTAATAAAAGGGCTGTATCAAAATATTGATCAGAGGCATTTTGGGGAAAAAGGTTTAGGCGGAGGTAGTTGCCCTCCGATCACTTTTAACTCTTATATAAGGCATTAAAGCTTTTGATTTCCAATTGAATGAGCCCCCTGTGAAGTTTATATGACTATCCCTTCAATGAAAACCATGCCCCCGGGGCGTATCTTATAACACTTGCCCACTGGCTCTGACGGCTTGTGTCGACCTCAGAGTTTTTGTTATCTGATCTTTGAACTCTCTTTAACAAAAGGGCCAGCTGAGACTTTTATCAGATGTATTTAAGGAAAAAGATATGGAGGGGCTAGTTACCCTACGATCACTTTTGACTCTTAAAAAGGACGCTAGAACATCCAATTTCCAATCGAATGAGCCCCTTCTGAAATTTATGAGACCACCTCTTCCATAATACCTTATACGCCCCCTGGGCATAACTGGAAACACCTGCCTCCAGGCTCTGGGGGCCTGTGTCGACCCCAAAGTTTTTGTTTTTCTGATCTTTCAACTACTTTTAAAACATAGCTATCTGAAAATTTTAATCGGATGCATTTCGGAAATAAAATGTGAGAGGGGGCTAGTTATCCTCCGATCACTTTTAAATCTTAAAAAGGATGCCAAAACTTTCAATTTCCAATCACATGAGCCCCCTCTGTGGTTTATACGAGAATCCCTTTCATAAAAACCTTATATCGCCCCACGGCATAACTTAAGACACCTGCCCCCAGGCTCTGGGGTGTTTTGTCGACCCCATATTTTTTGTTATCTTATCTTTGAACTAGTTTTAACAAAAGGAAATCTCAAATATTTATCAGATTATTGGCGAAAAAATACCGTGGGGGGCTAGTTGTCCTCCGATCACTTTTGACTCTTAAAAAAATGCACTAGATCTTCCGATATCCAATTAAATGAGTCCCCTCCAAAGTTTAAACGACCACTCCTTCCATTTGAAGTGTCTCTCCGAAAATAATTGATAAAACACGGAAGCTTCATTGCCTTAACTTTTATAATATACTGTGTCGAGCCTAAAGTTTCTGTTATCTGATCTTTGAACTATTTTGAACAAAATGGCTATCTCAAAAATTTTAATCGGGTGCACTTGGGGACAATAAGGTATATGGGGGGGGTCTAGTTGCCCTCTGTTCAGTTTTGACTCTTAAAAAGGGAACTTGAACTTTCAGCTTCCAATTGAATTAGTCCTCTTTGAAGTTTGTGTGACAACCCCTTCCATAAAAACATTATACACCCCCGGGGCATAACATACAACACCTACCCACGGGCTCTGGGGGTTTTGTCAATCCCGGAGTTTTGCTTATCTAATGTTTGAACTATTTTTAACAAAATGGCTATATCGAATTTTTTATCAGATGCGTTTAGTGGAAAAGCGTGTGGGTGGGCTAGCTGCCTTCCGATCTCCTTTGACTCTTAAAAAGTGAACTAAAAATTTCAATTTCCATTCAGTTGAGCCCCCTCTGAAGTTTATATGAGCACTCCTTCCATAAAAACCATATATGCCCTCAATACATAACTTACAACGCCTACCCCCGGGGCAGTGTCTACTTGGGGGCTGTGTCGACCCCCGAGTTTTTGTTTGATTTTTGAGCTATTTTGAACAAAAGGGCTATCTCACAATTTTTATCAGAGACATTTGAGGAAAAAAGGCATAGAGGGGGTGATAGTTGCCGTCCGATCACCTTGACTCTGAAAAAGGGAACTAGAACTTCCGATTTGTAATCAAATGAGTCATCTCTGAGGTTTATACCACCATCCCCTCCATATTAAGTGCCTCTGAGGAAAATTTTTTTAAATGTTGAGTCATTTTGGCTTTTACTATAGGCAGTGCTATAGCATTGCCTCCAATTATAAACTCACTCAAAAAATTCAAAACACACTCAAAAAATTTCTCTAAACAAAACACTCAAAAAGTTTCAGAGCATGTTAAGGGGGATGTGGAACTTACCAAAAGGCACTATGTGTCTACTAGTAGGGTAAGAGGTTCCATTTTGCGTCCTTTATGTTCCATCCTGTGTTATTTGTCCCACTTTACATTCCATGGCACCTTTCCAGTGCATGTACCTATGGATCTGGTTTGGTGGGTATAATCTATTCCATGGCACCTTTCTAGTGCATGTACCTATGGATCTGGTTTGGTGGGTATAGTCTGGTTTGGTGGGTATAATCTGGTTTGGTGGGTATATTCTGGTTTGATGGGTATAGTCTGGTTTAGTTTTTCCAAGAGAGTGATTATTTGACATTTTTGCAAAAAGGGATAAGGAATTCGCAAATTGGACTCTATGAACGATATTAATTAATATTTTGAATAATAGGAGTGTCAATGATTTTAAATAGTCATTGAATTGTTTGATGGTGGAGAAAAAAAGGATTAAACTGTTTGACAGTTAAGGTAGCACTGAAGTGGATATTAACTCAGGTAATTTCTTACTTGACCTAGCTTTACATCTTCAATGTGGTCTGTATAATACACAAGTAACGTTTGAAAATTATCGTCAATTTAAATTTGGATCTACCTGCCCGTGTGGCTCCCCATGGCTGAGAAGCTGGACAGGGGAGGTTAGGAGGAAAGGGGGTGAAGTTTAGAGGTAACAAATTTTAAAGGAGAAATCTTAAAATAACCGAGACAATGAACAAGTCTCAATATAGCACGTATGTAGTTAATATAATGCTTGGAAGGGGAATTAAGTTTTGAGGGGGGTGTAAAAAATGGTACTTATTTAATATCCCGGTAAACATACGATTAGAAATGCTTCAGGAGAAATAGACTATTGCTTCTTTCTGAACTAATCAATATTCCTTGACAAATAGTTTTTTTATTTTTACTTTATTGCTATTATTTAAAACACTTCATTGTCTATGACACATCTATCTATTGCATAATTATCTTGTCTTTTTAGGTTTTCAATTTTTTTTTCAATTTAATTCATAAAATAAAAAAATGATGAAATTTAGATTTGGCCAAGATCTATTTTGAATAATTTTTAAGACGTGAGGGGGGTGGGGGCAAGTATTTAGCTAAAATAAAGCTAGGAAGGGGGAACTTAAGTTTTGAGGGAGGTGTAAAAATGCTACTTATTTAATACCTCGGTAAACAATTCACTTGAAATGCTTCAGGAGAAATAGACTATTGCTTCTTTCTGAACAGTCTGGGGAGTGGGTGGGGGCAATTATTTAGGGAAAATAATGCTAAAAAGGGGGAAAATAGAAGCTGTTTCCAAAAGATTTAGGATTCATTAATATTTTTCAACTTTATTTATTTTTTTCTTTTAGTACATATCTTAAAATGTCAAAATATGCTTATGGTTCTAACAATTGTGCTCTATGATTTAGGAGGGTCTATGGTTTACATGTGCTCTATGGTTTAGGAGGGACATTACGTAAAGAACTTGTTCTGAAATATATAATAAAGATTTTTGAAAAGTATTGCTTGGTGTTGGGGTGTTCAAATTCCTTATCCCTTTTTGCAAAAATGTCAAATACTCACTCTCTATGAAAAACTAAACCAGACTATACCCAACAAACCAGACTATACCCATCAAACCAGATTATACCCACCAAACCAGATTATACCCACCAAACCAGATCCATAGGTAAATGCACTGGAAAGGTGCCATGGAATAGATTATACCCACCAAACCAGATCCATAGGTACATGCACTGGAAAGGTGCCATGGAATGTAAAGTGGGACAAATACACAGGATGGAACATAAAGGACGCAAAATGGAACCTCTTACCCTACTTCTACTGTCACTTCTGCTACTGCTAATGCTGCTGCTACTAATACTACGACTACAACTACTGAGACTAAAAGTAGGAAGGAGAAACTTTTAGGAAATGTTTAGGGGGATGTTGAATTAAACCAAAACATTCTCTGTGTCTGCATATTGTTAAAAGGAGTATTAGCAACCTAAATGGTTTAGTTAGGGTATTAAATTGAAAATTTTGGGGTATGTTAAGGGGGATGTAGAATTAATCAAAAGGTAGGGCTATTGCTGGTGCTAAGGAGAAACGTTCAGGAAATATTGAGGGGTGCTTAGAATTAGATTGAAACATACTATGTGTATGCAGGCTGTCAACAAACCATTTAAGCAATATCTCAGAAACGGTTAAAAGTACTAGGTTGAATACTGCTAGCATTACTACTTGTAGTTTTAGTAGCCTACTACTACCGCTGATAGTGCTACTGTTACTAAGGATAACGGAATGAATGTGGAATTTTCAAGAATTGTTCAGGGACTTTCAAAATTGGCTGCAGCTGTAATTTATAGTGTTTCAATCACCTAGACAGACTATAATTACAGATTTTTATTTCTGCTGATGTTAAGTTTAATATGACTTTTACTTTTCTTTGAAAAGCTTCTTTTTGGAAAGTTTTTTTTTTAATTAATCCCATTCAACATTCGCTGAATATTTCAACTTTTTACCCTTAGCCACAGTAGCAGTTACAGAAATAGTAGTAATAGTACCAAAAGGAGCTGGAGCAGTAGTAGCAGTAACAATACACATACAATTTGTTTTGGCTAGTTTAACATCCCTCTCAACACGTCCTGAAAGTTTCAACTTAATAGCCTAAGCTCTTTCTGAGAAATTGCTTACAAATCGATTTGGCAACCTGAATACACATATTATGTTTTGATTTGGTTCAACATCCTCCTAAATACATCCTGACAGTTTCACTTTAATACCCTTAGCCTCAGTAGAAGCAGTAGTAATGTTATTCCATGTCCGAGGAAAGCGGTTCCGTCCCCAATCCCTGCTCTTAATAATTAAGCTTGATTTTTTGCCCCTAATAACTAAAGGACGAGTTCTCAAACACGAGGACAATTGGAACTTCATATAAAATATTTTTTAAATGGGTTAAGAGCTTATTTATGTGCATTTGCTGTAAACAAACAACTCTCTATTTAAAAATGTAAAAAAAATATCAGTGTGAAAAAACACTTGGAAATATCCCAAATAATAAATTAAATAACAAACCACAGTGGCTCAACCCGCAAATGCTTTTACTAAACAAATAAAATACTTTAGCATAGGGAATGCAGGTTTGAAGAGGGGCATTCTCCCTCACATACAGAAAAAATTAGTTTTTATATGCTTTATGCTCATTATTTGACTTCATTTCTTCTCATCTTGGGTTTAATGTAGCTCTTTACTTTTCTTTGAAAAATTTCTTTTGTTGAAAAAGTTTTTAAAAAATGAATTTCTTTTCGTTTTTATTGACATAGTCTTTTTCCTTGGCAAAGAAAACAATATTTTAAATCTTCTCGGTATTTCAAACAGTTCGTGGTAACGAATTGTAAATAAGGAGCGGTACGGCTCAATAGTAACCGAAACTCTAAGAAACAGAGGCTTTCTAACAACAGATATATCAAAAGAATTGCATTTTGATGCTTTGTAAAATTCATCAATTTTAATGTTACCCATCAAAAGTTACGATCCTGAGAAAATTTGTCCAATTTTGAAAAAGGGGGAAACACACCCAAAAAATCAAGTGATCTTAATAAAAGGACAGCATCAGATTCAGCATATCAGAGAACCCTACTGTAGAGGTCTCAAGCTCCCATGTACAAAAATGTGAAATTTGACATTTTTTGCTGGAAGAAAGATAACGGATGCGTGTTTGTTTGTTTGTTTGTTTTTTGTTTTTTTTATTGTTTTTTTTTCCTAGGGGTGATTCAACCAATGATCATAGCATCAAACCAATGATCGTAGAAGATCGGGAAAGGGCTCATTTGATCAGAAATCAGAAGTTCTAGTGCCGTTTTTAAAGTGATCAAAAATAATGGAGGGCTGCTAGTCTCCCTCTCGCGCTCATTATTTCCCCAAAGCCACCTGATCAAGAGTTTGAGATAGCCATTTTTCTCAGGATAGTTGAAAAATCTGATAACTATGTCTTTGAGGATGACTTAACGCCCCGACAGTGCCCGGGGGACGGGCTGCAATAGCATTGATTATTGGGAAGTATACAAACAATCTTCACGTGAGATTTTCGGTTGGGGGGGGGGGGTAAATTGGCGGATCTTCCCATAGAGAGACTGTTCGTGGGGGAATGAAATTTTACATGGAGGTGGATCTTGATTTCCCAGTGTTACTTAAAAAATAGGATAAGAAATTAAATAATAAAACAAGTTTTTTTCAACTGAAAATAAGGAGAAATATTAAATCTTTAGACGAACAGAAATTACTTTTTTTTATAACGAGGGGTGGTCCTCTCCTTAATACCTCAATTATTACACTAAATTCGTTTTTTTAGAACTTTCAAAAAAGCTTAACATTCTAATCAAACAGCCTTTTTGATTCAAGAGTCATTCTTAAATAACTGGAACAAAAAATCAATTTTTAGGGTAAATAGCAAGGTATTGAGGAGAGGGCAACTCCCCTCATATTCGTAATAATTTCTGTTTGTATTAAGTTTTAAAGTCCCTCCTTGCTTTCAATTGAAAAAACTTGTTTTTTTTTTATTTGATCTCTCACAGAATCCATATTTTGGACTACTATTATATGTTGAACAACATTTTTCAATAATTTTCAGTAATATACGCCATTTTAATAATCTGGATACACACACTATCTTTTGATTTAGTTTTAAACCTCCTCAACTTTCCTAAGAAAATAAAAGTTAATTCTCTATTCTGGTCCAAAGACATTGTAATTATGCTATTTTGATAAAAACGGATGTATTTACACCATTTTGATCTAGTTCAATAGCAAGAGTTTAATTAGTAATAGTAGCAGCTCTGAAAGTTTCAATTTTATTCCATCATTCGTTCTTGAGATGTTTCAAAGATGCCTTATCTGCATCCAGCACACACATAGTGCCTTTTGATTTAGTTTTAAAGCAAATAACATTTTCGCGAAAGATTCTATGTGAGATTCAAAAGTTACAACTTAATGCCTTCAGTCATTCTTTAGTTACGTGCCCTTTCAACAACCTGTATGCATATAACATGGTTTGATTTAATTCATCACTCCCCTAAGCATTCTCTGAAAGCTTCACCCACACGTTCCTGGCGCTTTTGGACACCATAGGTCAGACAATCCTTCCCCGAGAAAGAATCTACATTAGATTCAAAAGTTACAACTTAATGCCTTCAGTCATTCTTTAGTTACGTGCACTTTCAACAACCTGTATGCATATAACATGGTTTGATTTAATTCATCACTCCCCTAAGCATTCTCTGAAAGCTTCACCCAAACGTTCCTGGCGCTTTTGGACACCATAGGTCAGACAATACTCTCCCCCTTCTCAATACTAAATCTTGTTTGTTATTAATAAGCAAATTGCATAGACTAAAGCTTTTGCCCCCAGCGCTGGGGGAGTTGACATCCCCAGAGACATAGATATTGGACCTTTTAACTATGTTGAACAAAATGGTAATCTAAAAATTTTATTTGATGTGTCTAAGGAATTAATCAGAGTGAGTAGTAGTAAAGTAGTAGTAATGTTATTCCATGTCCGAGGAAAGCAGTTCCTTCCCCAATCCCTGCTCTTAATAATTAAGCTTGATCTTTTGCCCCTAATATCTAAAGGACGAGTTCTCAAACACGAGGACAATTGGAACTTTATATAAAATATTTTTTAAATGGGTTAAGAGCTTATTTATGTGCATTTGCTGTAAACAAACAACTCTCTATTTAAAAATGTAAAAAAAATATCAGTGTGAAAAAACACTTGGAAATATCCCAAATAATAAATTAAATAACAAACCACATTGGCTCAACCCGCAAATGCTTTTACTAAACAAATAAAATACTTTAGCATAGGGAATGCAGGTTTGAAGAGGGGCATTCTCCCTCACATACAGAAAAAATTAGTTTTTATATGCTTTATGCTCATTATTTGACTTCATTTCTTCTCATCTTGGGTTTAATGTAGCTCTTTACTTTTCTTTGAAAAATTTCTTTTGTTGAAAAAGTTTTTAAAAAATGAATTTCTTTTCGTTTTTATTGACATAGTCTTTTTCCTTGGCAAAGAAAACAATATTTTAAATATTCTCGGTATTTCAATCAGTTCGTGGTAACGAATTGTAAATAAGGAGCGGTACGGCTCAATAGTAACCGAAACTCTAAGAAACAGAGGCTTTCTAACAACATATATATCAAAAGAATTGCATTTTGATGCTTTGTAAAATTCATCAATTTTAATGTTACCCATCAAAAGTTACGATCCTGAGAAAATTTGTCCAATTTTGAAAAAGGGGGAAACACACCCAAAAAATCAAGTGATCTTAATAAAAGGACAGCATCAGATTCAGCATATCAGAGAACCCTACTGTAGAGGTCTCAAGCTCCCATGTACAAAAATGTGAAATTTGACATTTTTTGCCGGAAGAAAGATAACGGATGCGTGTTTGTTTGTTTGTTTGTTTTTTGTTTTTTTTATTGTTTTTTTTTCCTAGGGGTGATTCAACCAATGATCGTAGCATCAAACCAATGATCGTAGAAGATCGGGAAAGGGCTCATTTGATCAGAAATCAGAAGTTCTAGTGCCGTTTTTAAAGTGATCAAAAATATTGGAGGGCTGCTAGTCTCCCTCTCGCGCTCATTATTTCCCCAAAGCCACCTGATCAAGAGTTTGAGATAGCCATTTTTATCAGGATAGTTGAAAAATCTGATAACTATGTCTTTGAGGATGACTTAACGCCACGACAGTGCCCGGGGGAAGGGCTGCAATATCATTGATTATTGGGAAGTATACAAACAATCTTCACGTGAGATTTTCTGTTGGGGGGGGGGGGGTAAATTGGAGGATATTCCCATAGGGAGATGGTTCGTGGGGGAAGGAAATTTTCCATGGAGGTGGATCTTGATTTCCCAGTGTTACTTAAAAAATAGGATCAGAAATTAAATAATAAAACAAGTTTTTTTCAACTGAAAATAAGGAGAAATATTAAATCTTTAGACGAACAGAAATTACTTTTTTTTATAACGAGGGGTGGTCCTCTCCTTAATACCTCAATCTTTACACTAAATTCGTTTTTTTAGAACTTTTAAAAGAGCTTAACATTCTAATTAAACGGTCTTTTTGATTCAGGAGTCATTCTTAAATAACTGGAACAAAAAATCAAATTTTAGTGTAAAGAGCAAGGTATTAAGGAGAGGGCAACCCCCCTCATATTCGTAATAATATCTGTTTGTATTAAGTTTTAAAGTCCCTCCTTGCTTTCAATTGAAAAAACTTGTTTTTTTTATTTGATCTCTCACAGAATCCATATTTTGGACTACTATTATATGTTGAACAACATTTTTCAATAATTTTCAGTAATATACGCCATTTTAATAATCTGGATACACACACTATCTTTTGATTTAGTTTTAAACCTCCTCAACTTTCCTAAGAAAATAAAAGTTAATTCTCTATTCTGGTCCAAAGACATTGTAATTATGCTATTTTGATAAAAACGGATGTATTTACACCATTTTGATCTAGTTCAATAGCAAGAGTTTAATTAGTAATAGTAGCAGCTCTGAAAGTTTCAATTTTATTCCATCATTCGTTCTTGAGATGTTTCAAAGATGCCTTATCTGCATCCAGCACACACATAGTGCCTTTTGATTTAGTTTTAAAGCAAATAACATTTTCGCGAAAGATTCTATGTGAGATTCAAAAGTTACAACTTAATGCCTTCAGTCATTCTTTAGTTACGTGCCCTTTCAACAACCTGTATGCATATAACATGGTTTGATTTAATTCATCACTCCCCTAAGCATTCTCTGAAAGCTTCACCCAATCGTTCCTGGCACTTTTGGACACCATAGGTCAGACAATCCTTCCCCGTGAAAGAATCTACATGAGATTCAAAAGTTACAACTTAATGCCTTCAGTCATTCTTTAGTTACGTGCCCTTTCAACAACCTGTATGCATATAACATGGTTTGATTTAATTCATCACTCCCCTAAGCATTCTCTGAAAGCTTCACCCAAACGTTCCTGGCGCTTTTGGACACCATAGGTCAGACAATACTCTCCCCCTTCTCAATACTAAATCTTGTTTGTTATTAATAAGCAAATTGCATAGACTAAAGCTTTTGCCCCCAGCGCTGGGGGAGTTGACATCCCCAGAGACATAGATATTGGACCTTTTAACTATGTTGAACAAAATGGTAATCTAAAAATTTTATTTGATGTGTCTAAGGAATTAATCAGAGTGAGAGGGGGGCTGTTTGCTCTCTAATCACTTTTGACTGTTAAATAGGGCACTGTTACTTGCAATAAACAATTCCTGAAAGTTGAAGCAAGATTAAATTTATTATATTATAGCAAAACAGAAAAACTGTTTAAAAGTAGACAAATTACTGTCTAAGAACTAAGAAAATCTTATCAGTTTAAACACTCAGTCAGCAGGTTATATGACCGGAAAACAATAATCCTGACATAGAAAAAGTGAACTTTCCTTTCCAAGAAATGAAAAATCTATTGTCTGTTTAAAATAACCAAGGGGTTTTCCACTTTAAAAAATTGGTTGCATCAGGTGACATGCGCTTCACATGGCAGAAGTTTGCTCCATATGAAGCATGAAGTGTGTCTTCTGGGACACAAAAAAACGTGGCATGGTGGAAGAAATAATGATGTAGAATAAGCAGCACCAACGCCCCTTCGATCATATAACTGTAAAACAACGAACATGACTTTTAAAAAGTGAATATTTATTTTCCAAGGGATAATGGAACTTTTATTGATTTGCATGAACACTCTCTATTACACAATTTTTGAAAAGAAATTAATGATCTCTTTCCGAGAAAAAAATATTAATGCTTTTCGTGTGAAATGAAACAAACAAAAGACCACACACTTATTAAAGTGCTGTGTCATTAAGTAATTAGTTTCCAATATATATCTAATCAGTCCACTCGTTATTACAGTGATTTATTAAACAAAGAGTGACATAATGATCATTAAATGATAACAAAAGCCTTCAAAGGCCGTTACATTTTTTGGACTTTGTGAAAAGCAGAATAATGAAAAAGTTTAATGTATTAAACTTTTAAGGGGAGGGATGGGGGTTAGTTCAAAAAAGAAAAACTGACTAGGGAGCTGAGTCGCCAGAAAAATTGCTTCAAAGGGATTTACAGAAAGTGTATATTCTTACCTGATGAAATTAAAATTTAGAATCCATACTTATTTGGAAAAGCTAAAACGTTGCGTTGGTGATAGAGTTAGGAAGTCTAAACGAATATTAATATATCCATATCCTTTCGTTTGATATTGTTTGAACATAATATAGAAAAACTTTGGGCTCTCGGTGAGAACCGTTAGGAATAAAATATATTTTATTATAATATCACTACAACAATTCGGCTGAAATAATTTGTAGGTTTTATACAAAAGATTCAATTAAAAAAATTTTCCACAAAATAGATTTCCAGAGAAAAGTAAAGAACTCTATTAAACCAAAAATGAGCAAAATTAGAATTAAATAATATAGCAAGGGTAAAACTACCACAAATCAACATGGATAAATAAATGAAACCCAAAACGAACAGAAAATACAATAAAAACAGAGTCAAACTCAAAACGAGCCAAAATTAACATGAACAGGGCTCGAAACCCCTGTGCCTTCCCTTGGCCAGAACATAATTCGCACTTCACTGAAAAAAATGAATGTACATTGTCAGTTGAATGTGCATATGCTTATATTTACTCCTTAGAATCTTAATAATGTTTAATTTAATCAAAGTCATAAAAGTGAAAATATTTGAAAAAACAATTCAGTAAAGTGCAAATTATGTTTAAGTTTTGAATTTGACTTGGTTGTCCCCTCCTCAACGCCTCACTCTTTACACTAAAGTTTTTTATTGTTTTAAAAAATAAAGTTTTAAGACAGAATCAAAATTTAGCGTAAAGAGCGAGGCGTTGAGGAGGGATATACGGAATAATTTCTGTTCGTTTTAAGTTTTAATGTCACTCCTTACTTTCAGTTAAAAAAAAACTTTTTTATTTAATTTCTGAGCGTTTTTGAATTAATACAGCTTTGACTTTTGCTCACCGTGCATGAATAATTAAAACGAAATTCGCATACTAATTTTCCTATTTTTTTGTTAAATGGCTTTCTCGAAATTTTGTTCTGACGTAACTTATGAATTAACTTATGTAACGAATTTCTATGTTCGTATGTTTTTATTACGCATATTAGGGACTTCACCCCCTAGTCAATACCTTGCTCTTTGCGCTAAAGTTAAAATTTTGTTCGAATCACGAGCCCTAGAATCACAAAAGCCGGTTAGTTAGAATATATAGCTCTTTTGAAAGTAATAAACAAACTGTAGCTTAAAGAGCGAGGTATTGACTAGGGGGCGAACCCCCTCATATACGTAATAATTTCTGTTCGTTACAAGTTTTAATGTTAGTAGGAGGAACCCAATAGATAATGGGCTTACATAATTTATTCATTGTTTATTGATCCACGAAGGGGAATTGATCACGTGTCTTTTTCAAGGTCAATCAGGGGATGTTTCTAAGCCTATTGACTCCGAGACGAGATTTGCGCATGCGCACTGAATACCTAACCTGAATCAATGTTATTGATCCATGAAGGGGACAGGATAACGTGTCTTTTTCAAGGTCAATCAGGGGATTTTTCTAAGCCTATTGAATATAGAACGAAGTTTGCATATGCGCACTGAATACTAACTGGGCAATCTTATTTATCCACAATGGGTACTAGATTTCTGGGAAATTGATTACATAATCGACTGGGACAAGAGGGGACTAGATTTCTGGGAAATTGATTTGCATAATCGACGGGGAATTCTATAATGAGGGTATTTCATTTTTAAATATGGATTCTCTGGTCTTTCGGTCTGAGAGATAAATCAATATTTCTATAAATAATATAGATAAATTAATATAATATAGATAGATAAATTAATATATTCTATCGAAGGCATAATAGTGTAACTAGGAACACCTTAGATTTTTTCAGAAATTCATACGAGATCAAGACAGATTGAGTATATTTTACGCGGGAAATGGTTTCCTGGGAATTTCAAATATGTCAGGACAAAAGGATACCGAAACAAAGGAACACGCAGAAATTACTTTTAGGGGATCGAAAACAAATTAATCAACATTTTAGGGATTATTTGGGCGAAACAGTTTGAGACATTTTAGAGGATGATTTGGGGTGAAACTCTATGGTCGTTATAATACACAAGTTCCATTTGAGTAGTGTTGTAAGGTCCCCTACCCAAACCCCAAGGGCCCCCTCCACACAACTTTTTGCCTCCCCTCCTATTTTTTTAATATTTTTTATGTTCTTAAGGACACAGCACGGCTCCCCCCCCAACTCCCCCCCCCCACACACACATTTTTTTGATACACGGAAGGTTCCCAACCCCCCTCCACCCAACGTTTTGGCTCTCTCTTGAATATATCATTTCAAATCAAGTTCTCTTCTTAATATTCCTACTAAACTTATTTTATAAGTTGAAGTACTCATCTTTTTCACTCCCAAGAATACTTTACAACTTTTTGCATACCCGAACATCAAGCAATACTTTTCAAAAGGCTTTATTATATCTTTTCAGAATAAGCTCTTTACGTAATATCCCTCCTAAACCAATTTTAGAAGTTTAAGTACTCATCCTTTTTCACCCACAACTTTACCTTACGGCTTTTTGCATACCCCAACACCAAGTAATACTTTTCAAAAGGCTTTTTTTATATTTTTTCAGAACAAGTTCTTTTCTTAATATTCCTTTTAAACCCATTTTACAAGTTGAAGTACTCATCCTTTTCACACACAAGTTTACTTTATTGTTTTTTGAATACCCGCACACCAAGCAATAATTTTCAAAGGCTTTTTTATATTTTTTCCGAACAAGTTCTTTACGTAATGTCCCTCCTAAACCAATTTTACAACTTGAAGTACTCATCCTTTTCACCCACCACTTTACTTTACAGCTTTGAGAACACCCCAACACCAGTAAAGTTGTGGGTGAAAAAGATGAGTACTTCAATTTGTAAAATTGGTTTAGGAGGGACATTACGTAAAGAACTTGTTCTGAAAAGATATAATAAAGCATTTTGAAAAGTATTGCTTGGTGTTGGGGTGTTCAAAAAGCTGTAAAGTAAAGTTGTGGGTGAAAAGAATGAGTACTTCGATTTGTAAAATTGGTTTAGGAGGGACATTACGTAAAGAACTTGTTCTGAAAAGATATAATAAAGCCTTTTGAAAGTATTGCTTGGTGTTGGGGTGTTCAAAAAGCTGTAAAGTAAAATTGTGGGTTAAAAGGATGAGTACTTCAAGTTGTAAAATTGGTTTATGAGGGACATTACGTAAAGAACTTGTTCTGAAAAGATATAATACATCATATTGAATAGTTTTACTTGGTGGTGGGGTATGCAAAAGTTGCAGTACAAAGTTGTGTGTTAAAAGGATGTGTACTTCAAGTTGTAGAATGGGCTTAAGTGTCAAACTAAGAAAATTATTTCTTCTGAAAAATATAATAAAGTCTTTTGAAAAGTATTACTTGGTGTTGGAGTATTCAATAGCCGTAAAGTAAAGTTGTGGGTGAAAAGGATGAGTACTTCAAGTTTTAAAATTGGTTTAGGAGGGACACTACGTAAAGAACATGTTCTGAAAAGATATAATAAAGCATTTGAAAAGTATGGCTTGGTGTTGGGGTATGAAAAAAGTCGTAAAGTGCAGTTGCGGGTGAAAAAGATGAGTACTTCAAGTTGTAAAATTGGTTTAGCAGGGACATTACGTAAAGAACTTGTTCTGAAAAGATATAATAAAGCCTTTGAAAAGTATTGCTTGGTGTTGGGGTATTCAAAAAGTCGTAATATAAAGTTGTGGGCGATAAAGATGAGTACTTCAAGTTGTAAAATTGGTTTAGGAGGGACATTACGTAAATAACTTGTTCTGAAAAGATATAATAAAGCATTTTGAAAGTATTGCTTGGTGTTTGGGTATGCAAAAAGTCGTAGTAGTATCAGTAGTAGCAGCAGTATTAATAGTGATCGTAGCATTTATCTATTTCATTTTGCGTTTGTTGAACACCGCTTCCATGATGCTCCGGAAGTTTCACCTTGACACTTTAAGCCGTTAAAAAAATATCCGTGATTTGCACTTTTGACACCTTTTTGAGTATTTTTTCACCTTAATAATCTAAGCCTTACAAGTTGTTGTGATTGAAGTAGCAGTTGGAGTAGTTTAGTAGCCATAGTAGTATCAGTAAAAGTAGCAGTGGTATTAGTGCTTCTAGTGACATGCAAATATTACCTTTTTGTCAATTGATCTTTCCCTTTAAGTATTCTCCGAAAATGTCAACTCAATACCCAAATCCATTCTTCATATATATCTTTTTTGACAATTTGCAACTGTATAGTGTGTTTTGATTTAGTACAAATTCGCCCTCAATATTCTGTAAAATTTTTACCTTCATAAGTGTAGCCTTAATTGTACTAGTCTCATAGCAGTAGTGGTAGTGGTAGGAACAGCAGTAGCAGAAATAGTGTATTGTTATTTGCAGCAGCAGTACTAATAGCAGTAGTAGAAGGTACAATTGCCTTTTGGTTAACTTAACATCCCATCCATGTAGCCCCTGAGGTTTCATCTTGATATAATACGCCGTTCCAAAAATATCACTGGTACGGTCGTATGAGCAATCACACATAGTATGTTTTGATTTAGTTCAACTTTCCCCTCAATGTTTCATCAGATATCTGTTTCAATGTCCTCAGCCTTTACAGAAGTAATATTTCTAGTGATATTAGTGGTAGTAGTAATAGTACTTGTGGTAGCGATAGAAGCAGCAGTAGTTACAGTAGTAGTAGCGTGCAAATGTTGACTTTTTGGTGACTTGATCATCTCCCTTATCAATTCCTGAAAATTTCAATTTGATATTCTCAGTCGTTCCCGACTTACACCCTTTTAACAGCCAATATACATATAGCATGTCTTGATTTTTTTCAACACTCCCTTCAACATTCCCTGAAAGACTCTGCGGTCGCGATTGATCTGTAGTCGGCGACGTCCAAAAATTTGGTCAGCAGCTGCTCTAGCTTCTTACCGTAGACAGTAAATGACTGGTCTGCGGCCTTCTCGGTCGTACGGAATAACTGGCGATAGGTTTCACAAGTCACTCGAAATCTTCTCAGAATAGCTTCTTTTACAAGGCCGTAGTCTGAGCTATCGGCTGTCGGAACGATCGCACTAGCTTCTGTGGCTTTGCCTGTCAGCAAGGCCTGGAGTCTAACTGCCCATTTAGCACGACCCCAGTTATTTTGGGTGGTAATTAGCTCGAAGGTTGTGAGGTGTGCATCGATATTTATATCTTCAGTAAACTTGACAATCTGGATCGTAGATTGTCACATTCGTAGATCGTAGATTGGAGCTGTATCTGGCACATTCTGAATGGCGGATTGATTCGTCTGTAAGGCTTGAAAAAGAGGAGTAAATTGCGAAGTTGACGATTCCAGCTGCCGTTGGCTATGAATCACAGTAGTGTGCTATTAAAGCAGGTACACATGTGCTCTGAAGCACCCACAATGTGTGCTATAAAAGCACGCCCAAATGTGCTATGAAGCACCCACAATGGCTATGAAGCACGCCCAATGTGCTATGAAGGCACGCCCAAATGTGCTATGAAGGCACGCCCAAATGTGCTATGAAGCACGCAAAATGTGCTATTGAAGCACCCACATTGTGCTATGAAACCACGCCCAAATGTGCTACGAAGCACCCACAATGTGCTATGAAGCACGCCCAATTTGCTACTGAAGTACGTAAAAATGCGGTATGCAGCACCCACATTGTCCTATGAAAGCACGCCCAAATGTGGCTATGAAGCTCCCACAACATGCTATGAAAAACACTCAACGTGCTATTAAGCACCACTTGAACACTGATACCGTTATACGACTGGGGGGGGGGGCTAAAACCTTTTTCACCAAGAACACGCAGTAAATGCAGAGCTAGATACCTACGAAAACCAATGATCATCTTTATATCAACACACTGCTAGTCCAGAAACTATCTCCCCTATCGAAAACGGTTTAATACGGGAATAATTTTTTCAAATTATAAGAACGGTAAAACGTTTTCTTCGGATTATTTTAACTAGATATCAAACCTGAAGCACAAACAGATTGTGAATATTTTTCAGCTTTTAAATAGTGGAAAATTTAACATAAAACTGGGACAAAGTCCAAGTTACCGCAAATTCTTGGTTACTAACGTTTCACACTATCCCCAAATCAGAGCTATTTCGATGGAGATAACGATAACAAAATCCAAAAAGTGTCTTTTCAACAGCAAACAATGTTACGAAAAATTTTGGTTCTTTACCTTAGTTTACGCTATAATTTAATCAGCCAAAAATCTAAATTTCACTGTATTTTCAGTTAACAATCCCACTTTTGACATCATTTATGTCGTTATCCGTATATAGAAAAATAGTTTTATTAACTCTATTCGGTACAATATATAAAAATTCACATTTATTCACCTATAACGCCGATAGCCGACTAACTATTTCATTCAATGGAGCCCAGTTTACCACCCAGGCTTACATCTGGTTTCAGAGTTCAAGATTATTCATTAAACTCACATAATATATAACAAGTTGGCAAATGATATTAGATCAAATCACAACACCTTGCCTGGGGTCTCTAGGGGGAGTGTCGTCCTCAAAGACATAATTTTCGAACCTTTCAATTACGTCGAACAAAACGGCTATCTCAATATCTTGATCGGATGTGTTTGGAGAAACGGTGGGCGTGAGAGTGGGGTTAGCTGCCCTCCAATCCCTATTGACTATTAAAAAGGGCACTAACCCTTTCAATTTCTAATCCAATGAACCCTTTTTGAAGTTTCTATGACAACGCTTTCTATAACTACTTTAAACGCCCCCGGGCACAACCTAGAACCCTTGCCCTGAGGGATGTGGGGGGAGGGGGTTTGTCATCCTCAAAGACCTATTTTTCAGACTCTCAACTACGTTGAACAAAATGGCTATCACAAAATTTTGATTGGATGTGGTTGAGGAAATGGTGGGCGTGAGAGGAGGGTTACTTGTTTTCCAATCACATTTGAATATTAAAAAGGGCACAATGCCTTGTATTTTCTAATCGCATGAGCTCTTTTTGAAGTTTCTACGACAATTCCTACGATAAGAAGGGCCCTGGTTTAAAACCAAAACAACAACAACAAAAAATAATACATTGCCAACATCGTTCTTTACTTAGGCAGCGCTATTGTGCTGCCTATGATATTATACAAATCATAAGGACAGAAGATTTAAAAATCAGAAAACTCAAAAACTATATTCTTTATTTTCACCAACCAGCATTTTTATTTAGGGAGGGGGTCTATTCATATTTATACTGTAATACAACAACATTCATCGTAGCTGTATAAATATGACAAGTTATGGAGGAACAAGATAAATTAGTAGACGTTCTAACCAATCAAACAACCTACGAGATATCTTCATATAGATCTGGAAAATCTTTTCGGCCATATCTTTTGTAGCCTATCTGCTGATGAATATGGCTGCTTCCTTTATGCTTGAATTGCAAAACTCTCTCAGATACTTGAAATTACTCTAGAAAGTCACTATTCTAGATCCTCTCTTCAACTAGTTCAATGTGGTATCCGTAGAGTTTTTATGTAGGTAAATCTTCTCAACTCTTACTCCTGACCTTTGTTTGAAATGGTTAGGTGACGAAACACACCTATAGACACAGCTTGATATGACTGCCGACACGGTTGGATATTAATATCTGGAAATGGAACGCTTAAAAATAGGTTTGTTAGCATTTCATGTTAATCCGAAGTCGTTTCCTACATCAACCTGCTGTTTCTTTTAAGCTAAGATTTGATATAGGTCAAATGAGGTAACTATTTAAAGGTTTAGGGACATACCAGAAATTTAGGGAAATATTTATTTGAAACTTACTTTTAATTGGCCGTTGATTTTGGGAAAAGTATGTCAAGCAAACATTTGAACATTATCGTTGAAGGGATTCAATCCAGTCATACAATTGCTCAGAACAGTGAAAATTTTGATAGCCATGTTTCATACGAGTACTTAGATTAGCAAATATATTAAACACCATGAATAATAACAGGAAAGCTTACAAATAACTAATAGAATTTTCTGGAGTCTTGAGTTTATTGGAATTTTTTCTGAATAAACTGAGTTAACATGAAGTTTAAAATTTGCAAGGTGTAACAACTTTAGATAAACCCCCTCAAATTTTAACAATGCTTTAATATTAAAGGTACTTTACCTGTGGAAGCTTGGTGATAAAATCGTGAGCGTTTGCCTCCTTTGCAGCTCTGATGATGGCTTCGTCACCTACACCCACTTTTCCGTATCTGATGTTTTCCTTAATACTCGTTCCAAATAGCACTGGCTCTTGGCCAACAACACCAATATGGCTTCGCAGCCATCCAACATGCAGATCTCGGATGTCCCTTCCGTCTATAGTAATCTAAAAAGCAAAAGGCATATTGGAAAAGCCGGATCTGTATTTAGTTAAAAATGAATAAATGGGAAATATTGCAATAGTAAATAAAATTTATGTTTTTAATGCGTCGCAACAGAAAAAGTGAGTCAAGATCATGATTTATTTTTCAAACAGGACTAAGAACCTTGCTTAAACAGTGATTCGACTTAACCTAAATACGAGTCATAGACAAAGTAGAAGATGCAGAAAGTTTGAGCATTGAAAAACCATGACACTAGTTCGTGGATATTCCACGCAAAAATGAATTGTAATGTATGTTTTAAATACACTTTGAAACAACACTGGCTGCACATGATGGCTGAAAACCCCTCTCGCTTGGTTCTTGATTGTGTTTTTTCTTTGTTTTCTTCGTTTTTTGCTTTATTAAGTAGATCACAAAAGCCTGGTTTATAACTTAAAAGCTGCTATAGCTCAAAATTTACAGGTTATAGGAGAGGGTTAATAGGCAAACCCTTCTTTTCATATGCAGAACATATAGTGCTACCTCAGTAAAAAGCGATATAGGAACAATGTATTTTTTTATTTATTTATTTTTTCCATCAAGGCTCCTCGTATAGAAGAAACTGTCGTATAAACTTCGGATTAAGCTCATTTGAGCTTAATCCGAAGCACATCATTTCCTCAAAAACATTCCAGCAAAACTTTGAAATATCCATTTTGTTCAGCATAGTTGAAAGGTCCAGTAAATATGTCTCTGGGGGTGTGAACCCCACCCCCCACAGTACTCTGGGCAAGGGCTGTGAGCTATGACAGTTTCCCATTTTTAGCATACAAAGGTTTTATGGAAGCGGTGGTCATATAAACTTCGGGTTCATTTGATTGAAAATTGGAAGTTCTAGTATTTTTTTTTAAGTCAAAACTGATCGTAGGGCAACTAGCCTTCCCCATTCCCATGGCCTTTTTTTACAAATACATACAATCGAAATTTTTTGTAGCTATTTTCTTCAAAATAATCCAAAGATCATACAGCAACTACTCCAAGGTTGACACAAACCCCCCGAGCCTGTGGCAAGGGTTGTAAGTTATGCCCTGGGGGCAAAAAATTTTTATGGCAGTGATGTATTTTTCAGAAAATGCTTAAAGGGGAAATCAAGTGACCAAAAGGTAATATGTGCATACTACCACTAATACCACTGCAACTGCAACTTCTACCACTATTACTGTCACTAAACTAATCCAATTACAACTACGATTGCAAATGTTTGTAAGGCCAAGATGAAAAGGGCGTCAAAAAGGGGTTGAAAGGGCACATAAGTAATATTTTAGGGATGGCTTACCTTATCAAAATGAAACTTCTGGTGGATCATGAGGGTAGGTTCAACTGCCATCAAATGTCAATATCTAAATTCTACAACTGCTATTGATACTGCTGCTACTACTGCTATTACTACTACTTTTGCAACACTATTACTGCTACTACTTCTTCTACTACCACTGAAAAAAAATTCAAATGAATTTACTGAAAAATTGTGCATTGTCCATTTGATATACATATGCTGATTCTTTATTCATTAAAATCTTATTTGATTTTTGATTACTTAAAGTTACAAAAGTGAAAACATTTAAAATTATTGTTTTAGTAAAGTACAAATTATATTCTAGCTTTAAGAAAGCAAAGGGGTTTTGAACCCTACTCATATTAATTTCTGCTCGTTTTGAGTTTGACTCTATTATTTATTTTAATTCCTGTTTGTTTTGGGTTTCATATATTTATTGATATTGATTTGTGGTATTTGTATCCTTGGTAGATTATTTGATTCTATTTTTCTTCAAATTGGTCTAATGGAGTTCTTTACTCTTTTTTGAAAAACTTATTTTGTGGAAAAAGTTTTTCTTAATTATTTTCTGTTCGTTTTATATTGACTTAGTCTTTTTCAGGGAAAAAAGAAAATAATAGTTTGAATCTTTGAGGTTTCCCTTTAAAAATGTATAGTTTGGCTAGCTTTTTATATGCTGGAGAAACTTTTTCAGCAATTCTTAACAACACAAACTCTTTTGAAAATCATGACACAAATAGTAGATCTAAATTTATCATATACATCCAGTAGTTGACCTGATAGATAAAAGTTAATACTATCCCCCAAAAATTATATTTATGCTCTTTCAGAGCCTGGATAGACTTACACTCTTTTGATTTAGTAAAATTTTAAGAGCAGAAGTAGTAATAGAAGCAGCCCCAAAAATTTGAACTTAATGCCCTCAGTCGTTCTTGATGTATTGCTGAGATGTCTTATTGGCAACCAGCACAAAAAACAGTGTGTTTTGATTTAATTTTAAAGCAACATTTAGTTTTTAAGCATAATAGGCAAATTACATAACTATGGGGGGCTAACCTACCCAACAATCCTAAAGATATAGTTAATAGATCATTCAGCTATGCTGAACAAAATGGCTGTCTTAAAATTTTTATTGGAAGTGTCTGGAAAATTATGAGCTAAAGAGGAGGCTGATTGCAATCCAATCACTTTTGACTCTTAAGAGGGCACTAGAACTTTTAATTTTCAATCAATTTAGCTCCTTTAAAATATCTATGATGCTACTAGCTATCATAGAGAATCGCTGCCTTTGTCCTTTTCTGCCCAATTAATTAAAAAAACTTTCCGAAAAGTAAGTTTTTCAAAGAAAAGTAAAGGCCATTTTAAACTTAAGCTCAGGAGGTACAAATACCTGTTAAAATTCAAACTCAAAACGACCAGAAATTACTATTAAAGAATAAATGAAACCCAAAACGAGCAGAAATTAAATAAACAATCATTGCAAAAAACATACAAGACGTAATAATATGTATAAATAAATAGATCTTAAAGCGAGTAATGCTTAGATTGAATATGAAAATCAAGGATAAAACAAAAAAAAATTGCTATTAAAGTATAAATGAAACTTAAAACGAAAAGAAATTAAATAAAAAATCAATGCGAACAAACATACAATATATATTAATTTAAATGAGTAAATAAATCTTAAAACGGGTCAAACTTAATTTGAATATGCAAATCAAGTTTGAATTGAATAAAAATAACTACAAACAAGAGTTTGGGTGTCGCCTCACTGCAGAAGCCTAAAACCTACTGCGTTATTAGCGCCTTACTGAAAACTATATGAGTCTTGAACAGTCTTGGAAAATATAAACAAAATCAACTTGAATATTAGATACATAATGACACTAATAGTTGAAAAAATCGTCGGTTCAAAATGTTTTTTCACTGTCCTTTTTGTCTTCATTTTCAATTATGTAAGAATTGGAACATAATAAATTTTAAATATAACAAAAGTTCGTTTTCAGTGAAGCTCCAATGGCACAGAAGGCTTTAGGTTTTTACAGTTAAAGAAGGGGGCAGTATCCAAATTTTGTTTGTAGTGAAAATATATTTGTCTTGACCAATCTTGGAAAGAACTAATAAATTAATCTTAATTTTTGAAGTATAATGATATTAATTGCAGAAAGTTATCAGTTCAAAATTTTACTGTAATTTCAATATTTATTTTCAATATTAAGGACAAAAGAAAACATTTGTAATATAATTAGTTTTCAGTATAACGCCATTAACGCAGTAGGTTTTAGGCTTTAGCAGTGAATCGATACCCAAAGTCTTGTTTGTAGCTATTTTCATTCGATTCAAACTTGATTTGCATATTCAATTTGAATTTCACTCGTTTTAAGATTTATTTTTTCATTTACATTAATATATATTGTATGTTTGTTCGCATTGCTTGTTTATTTAATTTCTGTTGGTTTTAAGTTTTATTTATACTTTAATAGCAAAATATTTTTTTTTGTTTTAAGCTTGATTTTCATATTCAATCTAAGCATTAATCGCTTTAAGATCTATTTATTCATTTATATTATTACTTGTTGTATGTTTTTTGCTATGATTGTTTATTTAATTTCTGTTCATTTTGGGTTTCATTTATTCTTTAATAGTAATTTCTGGTCGTTTTTAGTTTGAATTTAAAAAGGTATTTTTATATACAGAGCTTGATTTTAAAATGGCCTTTACTTTTCTTTGAAAAACTTATTTTTCGGAAATTTTTTTAATTAATTTTTGTTTGTTTTTTATCGCAAAAAGTTTCAGGTTTTTATGGCATGGGGGAGTTGCTTACTGTCAAATTATTCTTGACTTTAAAAACCGGATCTTGAACTTTCAATATAAATCGAATGAGGCTTTTTTCAAAGTCTATACGATTACCTCTTTGATAAAAACCTTATATATGAACAATAGACAGCTTGCATAACTTGTGGACAGCGATTGACAACAATGAATGGATTGAAAAACATAGCTTCAATAAGGGGGTTTAGACCATTTCACTTGCTGACACAAAGGGATCACGACTGTTTGGAATTAACCTTAATAGGATTTGTGTGCTAATGCAATTTTGCATCTATCACAGAGTATGTATTTTAACCTTATAATTGGATAATTATAATAGATTTACAATGTGTTCTTCCCATACAAAATTTTACCTTATTAAAGTCTTTGGGGTGGGGACGGCTTAGTTGGGATAAAGAAGAAAACTTTAGCGTATACAACAGGAGAAGGGGAGGGTGAGACTAGAGACTCATCCAAAACGGGACGAAGCTTCACTTATCTCCTACTTTCCCGATTTAGGAAATTAGACAGACTCATTGGGCTGTAGAATGTTGGACCGTTTGAATTGTGGAAGACGTTAAAATACTCATAAATACTTTATATTTTCAGTTATTGCAGGATCGATTTCATATATTGTGGAATGGTAAGCCCCCTGGGCTATCATTTGAGTGAGCCTCAACTCATAATCTGCAATTTTGATTAATTGTTCCGTGTTATCTGCATATATTATTCTATATATGTTATTTTTAGTTATACTTTTATCGCATTGCGTTCATTTTTAAGGCTTGAGATAAAAACTGAAACCTTAGCATAGACAGTGGTGGGGGTAAGTCTCCCCCCTCACATGCACAATCGAGCAGCCATAGAGAAAGTAATACAACTGAAAATAATCTGTCTTTTGAAAATGTCTTTTTTCAAAATACACGAACAAAATCGTCTAAAGGAACGTCTAAATCGTCCGTTGATTCTTTACTCCCGTTACTTTCAGATGTAAAATTTAGATGGGTTTAGTCGTCCCCTCCCTGAATAATTCACATTTGGAAAACCCACCCCTGGGAAATTCCTCCCCCCTCAAAGAACATTTTCTTTCCCTGCTGATAATTCCCCCACATTAAGTTCCACCCAGCAAAGATTTATTTATTAATTTACATTAATATCAGCACTAAATTTATTTATTAATTTATATTAATAGCTATAGTATGTTTGTTTGCATTGATTGTTTATTTAATGATTGTTTGATTGTTTATATTCCCCAAGGGCATAACTCACAACGCCTACCCCCGGGCCCAGGTGGGCTGTGTCGACACCGGAGTCTTTTGTTATCAAAACTTTGAACAATTTTAACAAAATGTCTATCTCAATATGTTTATCTGATACATTTAGGGTGTGGAGGCGGGAGGAGGGGGGGGGGGCTAGTTGCCCTCCAATCTCTTTTGACTCTTAAAAGGTGAACAAGAACTTTAAATTTCCAATCAAATGAGCCCTGTTTAAAGTTTATACGAGCATCTCTTCCATAAGAAATAATATGAAGGATTCGGAGAATCCTTAAATTACTATCCTTGCCCTGACGGCTGTGGGGAAGTTGTCATCCTTAAAGACCTAATTTAAATAACTTAAAATTACGTTTATTAAAATGGCTGTCTCAAAATTTTGATTGGATGTGTTTGGTGAAAAGGTGAGCGTGAGAGGGGGGTTAGTTGCCCTCAAATCACTTTCAACTATTAAAAAGGGCACTACCCCTTTGAATTTCCAATAGAATGAGCCTTTTTTTAAGTTTTTACGACACCGTCTTCTATAAAAATCTTATTTGCCCCCGGGGTATAACTTAAAACCCTTGCCTTGAGGGTTGTGGGGGAATGTCCTCCTGGAAAACATTTTTTCTATCTGAAAATCAACTACGCTGAACCAAAGGACTATCTCAAAAATATGATTGGACGTGTTTGGGGGAATGATGGGTGTGGGGGGGGGGGGCTAGTTGCCCTCCATTCAATTTAGACTATTAAAAAGGGCACTAGCCCTTTGAATTTCCAATCGAATGAGCCTTTTTTGAAGTTTTTACGACAGCGCCTTCTATAAGACCTTATATGCCCCCAGGGCATAACTTAAAACCCTTGCCCTTAGGGTTGTGGGGGAGTGTCGTCCTCAAAAACATATTTTTTATCCGGAAATCAACAACGCTGAACAAAATGGCTATCTCAAAATTTTGATTTGATGTGTTTGGGGGAATGATGGGCGTGGAGGTGGGCTAGTTGCCCTCCAATCACTTTCGACTCTTAAAAAGGGCACTAGTACTTCGAATTTCCAATCGAATGCGCCTTTTTTGAAGTTTCTACGACAACGCCTTCTATAAAAACCTTATGTACCCCCAGGGCATAACTTAAAACCCTTCCCCTTAGGGTTGTGGGGGACTTTCCTCCTCAAACACATTTTTTCTATCTGGAAATCAACTAGCCTACGCTTAACAAAATGGCTATCTCAAATTTTTGATTGTATGTTTTTGAGGGAATGATGGGCGTGGGAGGGGGGGGGGGAATTGTTGCCCTCTAATCACTTCCGACTATTTAAAAGGGCACTAGCCCTTTGAATTACCAATTGAATGAGCCTGTTTTGAAGTTTCTACGACAACGCCTTCTATAAAAACCTTATATGCCCCCTGTGCATAGCTTTAAACCCTTGCCCTAAGGGTTGTGGGGGAGTATCCTCCTCAAAACATATTTTCTATCTGGAAATCAACTACGCTGAGGAAAATGGCTATCTCAAAATTTTGATTGGATGAGTTTGGGGAAATGATGGGTATGGGGGGGGGCTAGTTGCCCTCCAATCACTTTTGACTATTAAAAAGGGCACTAGCCCTTTCAATTTCCAATCGAATTAGCCTGTTTGGAAGTTTCTACGACAACGCCTTCTATAAAAGCCTTATATGCCCCTGGGCATAACTTAAAACCCTTACCCTGAGGTTTGTGGGGGAGTGTCCTCAAATATATATTTTCTATCTGGAAATCATCTACGCTGAACAAAATGGCTATCTCAAAATTTTATTAGATGTGTTTGGGGGAATGATGGGCGTGGGGTAAAAACCTTATATGCCCCCAGTGCATAACTTAAAACCCTTGTCCTGAGGGTTGTGGGGGAGTATCCTCCTCAAAACATATTTTCTATCTGGAAATGAACTACGCTGAAAAAAATGGCTATCTCAAAATTTTGATTGGATGTATTTGGGGAAATGATGGGCGTGGGGGGGGGGGGCTAGTTGCCCTACAATCACATTAGACTATTAAAAAGGGCACAAGAACTCTCGATTTCCAATCGAATGAGCCTCCTTTGAAGTTTCTACGACGACCCCTTCCATATTAAGTGCTTCTGGGAAAAAAATAATGATAAATAATAAAACATTGGAGCCGTATGGCCTTTACTATAGGCAGTGCTACAGCATTGCCTCTGATAGTGCGCATATGCCCTTTTAATACCTTCATGCTTATAGGTATTTTCTTTAATTGAAACTCCTCCTAAACCTTCACTAAAAGTTTCAACCTAATGCCATTAGTGGTGTTAATCACAGTAACCATAGAGGCAACAACTTACAGGGTTGTATGCCCTTGGGGCATACAAGATTTTTAATAGAAAGCGTTGTCGGAGAAACTTCAAAAAGGGCGCATTCGATTGGAAATTGAAATGACTAGTGCTATTTTTAATAGTCGAAAGTGATTTAAAGGCAACTAACACCCCTTCCACACCCACCATTTACCGAAACACATCCAATAAAAATTTTAAGATAGCGATTTTGTTCAGCGTAGTTGAAAGTTCTGGAAATTATACCTTTGAGCGGGACACTCCACCCACAATCGTCAGGGCAAGTGTTATAGTTTATTCCTTGGGGGCATATAAGGTTTGGATTGAAAGCTTTGTCGTAGAAACTTGAAAAAGGGATCATTTGATTGTAAATTCAAAGGGCTAGTGCCATTTTTAATAGTAGAAAGTGATTGACACCCTCTCATGCCCACCATTTATCCAAACACGTCCAATCAAAATTTTGAGATAGCCATTTTGTTCAACGTACTTGAAAGTTCTGGAAATTAGTTCTTTGAAGATGAAAACACCTCCCCATCAGAGCCCTCTGTTCAAGGGTTATAAGTTATACCCTGGGGGCATATAAGGTTTTCATAAAAAGCTATGTCGTAGAAACTTGAAAAAGGGTGCATTCGATTGGAAATTCAAAGGGCTAGTGCTCTTTTTAATAGTCGAAAGTGATTAGAGGACAACTAACCATCCTCTCACGCTCACCTTTTCCCCAAACGCATCCATTCAAAAATTTAGATAGCCATTTTGCTTAACGTAGTTGAAAGTTTTGGAAATAACGTCTTTAAGGATGACAAACCCCCACAGCCCTCAGGACAAGGATTGTAAGCTATGCCCTGGGGGCATATAAGGTTTTTATAGAAAGTGTTAACGTAGAAACTTCAAAAAGGGCTTATTCGATTGGAAATTGAAATGACTAGTGCCCTTTTGAATAGTCGAAAGTAATTGGAGGGCAACTAATCCCCCTCTCACGCCCACCATTTCCCCGAACACATACAATCAAAATTTTGAGATAGCCATTTTTTCAACTTAGTTGAAAGTTGTGGAAATTATGTCTTTGAGGATGACACCACCCCCCCCCCCAGCCCTCAGGGCAAGGGTTTTAAGTTATGCCCTGGGGGCATATGAGGTTTATATAGAAATAATTCTCGTAGAAACTTCAAAAAGGGCTCATTCGATTTGAAATTGAAAGAGTTAAAGCCGTTTTTAATAGTCGAAAGTGATTGAAGAGCAACGAACCCCCTCTCACGCCCAAGATTTTCCCAAACACATCCAATCAAAATTTTGAGATATTCATTTTGTTCAACGTAGTTGAAAGTTCTGGAAATTAGTTTTTGAGGATGACATCCCCCCCCCCACAACCCTCAGGGCAAAGACTGTGAGTCATGCCTTGAGGGCATATAAGGCTTTCATAGAACATTTTGTAGCCCTTTTGTTTAACGTAGTTGAATGTTATGACAATTAGGTTTTTGAGGATGACAACCCCCCCCCAGCCCTCAGGGCAAGGGTTGTAAGTTATGCCCTGGGAGCATATAATGTCTTATAAGAAGCGTGTTATAAATTGTTATTATTATTATTTTTTTTTAACCAGAGCACTTCGTATCAAAGGAGTTGTCGTAGGAACTTCGAAAAGGACTTCGACAGACATTCGATTGAAAATAGATAGGACTAATGCCCTTTTTAATAGTCGAAATTTATTGCAGGGCAACTAGTCCCTTCCCACGCCCACCCTCACATTTGCTCATTATGTTTAGAAACTAAATGTTGCCTTATAATTAAATCAAAATGCACTGTGTTAATGCTAATTCCCAATAAGGTATCTCAGCAGTATCCCAAGAACGACTGAGGGTATTATGTTCAAATTTTTGGGGCTACTTCTGCTCTTAAAATTTAACCGAATGAAAATAGCGTAAGCATATCCAAGCTATCAAAGAAAGTAAACAGATCTTTTTTGCGAATGGTATCAAGTTTTCTATTTCAGGCCAACTAGAGGAGGCATGAAACTAAATTAAACACCACAATTTGTGTCCAGATTTTAAAAAGTGTTTATGTTGTTAAAAACTGCTGAAAATTTTTCTCCGGCATACAAATAGCAGGCCAAACTATAAAGTCTTACAAAAATAAAAAAGATTTAAAGTATTATTTTTTTTTCCCTGAAAAGACTTGGCCAATATAAAACGAACAGAAATTAATTTAACAAAACTTTTTCAGAAATTAAGTATTTAAAAAAAAATTAAAGAACTCCATTAAACCAAAAATGACCAAAAATAAAATCAAATTATCTACCAAGCGTGAAACTACCACAAATCAGCATCGGTATATAAATGAAACCCAAAACGAACACATATTACAATAAATAACCAAGTCAAACTCAAAATGAGTAGAAATTAACAAGAGTAGGGCTCAAAACCCCTATGCCTTTGCCAATGCCAGAACATAATTTGCACTTTACTGAAAAAAATTTACAAATGAATGTGAATTCTCAGGTTAATATACAAATACTGATATTTAGTAATCAAAATGTTAATATTAGTTGATTCATTAAAGTTATGAAAGTAAAAATATTTATATTTTTTCAGTAAAGTACAAATTATAGGCTAGGATCAAAAAGGCAAATATTGCCTTTTGATCATTTCCTGGAAGTTCTAAATTTACATACTCAGTCATTCCTGAGTTACACCTTTTTGACTGTCTGTCTACACAATACATGTTTTGACTTAGTTTAACACTCTATTAAACATTTGACGAAAGGTTCGTTTTTTAGAAAATGAAGTTCAAAATAAATATTTTTTATTTTTTCTTATTATAAATTCTTATTATAAATATCTCAATAACACGTACAATAACATAAGACTTTTCGACCAACCGTCTAGGGTTGAACGAAAAGCAGGTCATCCTCGGCTGGGATGAGAGGACGTCATAAAGAAGGATTTAAAGGAAGTGGGAACTTCCTGGGATGGTGCAAAAGGGGAGGCCTTGGATAGATCGGGATAGAGGATGAGCCTGCATAGCTGTGTTGGCTTCAGAAGCTTTGGTGCTGCAGTGAGTTGTTAGTAGTAGTAGTAGTATGTAAATAATGAACAAATTTCCCCTAGAACTATGGGAAGGTTGACATCCCCAAAGACATAATTATTGGATCTTCCAGCAATTTTGCACAAAATAAGCCTCTTAAAGTTTTGATTGGATGGGTTTTGGGGAATGATAGGCTTGGGGGGGGGATGGTTGCCCTCCATTTACTTTTGACTCTTGAAAAGGGCATTATAACTTCCAACTTCTGATCAAATAAGCGCCCTCCGATCTGAATTATACACGACCACCCGTTCCATAGAAGCCTTAATTCCCTAGATTTAACTTAAACTTAATTAACTTAATTCGCTAGACAGAGACTAAACCTAGACTAAACCTTAATTAACTTAATTCCCTAGACAGAGGAATATGCATCAACTAAAATCAGTTCTCTTTGATATGAATATTTCAAGTTTTGTGAGACGTTCTAGAGATCTGCAATTACCGACAATATTGATTAATTTGTTTTACTAAGAATAAACTTTAATTTTAAAATTAAATTTATAAGAGAAATATTAATGCTGATAATAAACAATAAGTAATTGCATATTCCACAAATTTGTTTAACAATTTAATAATATATAATTACAATTTTGCTGGTATGCAACACAGTACGCAATACATTTTAACAATTTCTGAAGAAGTTTAATCTCTAAGTTGCCCTTCGATTCCCTTAAAGATGCTTTAGTTTTCTTAAGATTAAAAATATCATAGACTGGTTTAAATTGTACAAATATACAAGAGATTTCTTTACCATAAACAAAGCTGAAAAAATAAAGCAGAAAAAAATAAATGAAGAATAACGTACTATTTTGGTTTCATAGATTATACTAACTTCAGCTAAAAACAAGGAAGGGATAATAGACAATTTCAGAAAACCCTACAAATCTCAAATAAACAAAAACAAAAGTTAGTTGTCCTCGAAAGAGGTGGAAAGAGGTCATAAGACAGGTTTTAAAGAAAGTTAGAAACTTTCAACAGAGGACAATAAGTGCTGCTTCTGAGCTAACTAGGGTAGAAGATGAGCATTTTAAACGGTTCTGGGCTTATGTGTCTGGGCTGGGTGTTACAATTAGTTATTATTCAGTAGGCAGTAATAGCAATAGCTGAAATGGTTTTTTTAAATTGAGAAATATAAAAAAAATTAAATTGAAAGAAAGAAATTAAAGAAATTGAGGGAAGCATTTTTCAAAGAAACCATGCCGAATTTTTTTCTGATCATCCATGAAGATTTATCTATAGAGCAGTAATAAAATAACTTGCATATCTTACTTTATAACGAGAAGAGTTTTTACGTCCCAGGGGATTATTTCCAAGGATCTTAAGCAAAATCTTGGGGGAGGGGGATAATACGACAAGGGTGCCAATAAGCAAAATCTTGGGGGGGGGAGACATTATTTAAAAAAAGAGTGAAAAACAGAAAAAAACAAGGAATGATGGCACCGAACCTTTTTTTAGAGGGGGAATCCCCTAGATTTACCACTGCTTTCACCAGACACTAGCTGTCTATGCTGGTTAAATGATAAACTGGAACTTGAAAGGCTGTGAAGGGAAATCGACCACTTAATTATTGTAAATGAAGGATTAGAGCGCTACATAAAGCTAAAGACTCGAAAGAAGAGAAAATAAAATTATTAATGAGTATGAACCATAGATTCCTCATCTTTCTGGATTTTACTTCAAAGAACCATTGATTTTTTTTCTTTTTTTTTAGGAAACAGCGTAAAATTCATCTCGTTATTCGTAGAGAAGTATATGTAAAGTTATTTCATTAAGTAGTTTTATATTTTATTTGTTATGAAGAAGATTTGGCACTTTCACAAGCTATTTTTCTTAATGAGATTGTTTGGCATTTTCAGAATAAAATTTGAT
This sequence comes from Artemia sp. Qi Xiang Cuo, assembly GCF_049724085.1. NCBI lineage: Eukaryota > Metazoa > Arthropoda > Branchiopoda > Anostraca > Artemiidae > Artemia > Artemia sp. Qi Xiang Cuo. The sequence continues at coordinate 63,074,668 of NC_142806.1, read as the reverse complement.
TTCATCACGTGTTCTAAAGGAAATTAGAAGGCCCTGAAACGATCTTGACTGTGTGAGTAATGTAATTAAAGTATTGAAGGAAAGCCGAAGAAAAATAGGAAGCTAAGGAATGACATACGTCGTGTGAGGAGGGCGAATTAAGGGTCAGTTTATTAAAATCATATGCAAAGATAATCTTTAGCAATACTTCAACCCAGTTAGAGATTAAATTAAAAAAAACAAGTTTTTTTAGCTGAAAGTAAGGAACGACGTTAAAACTTAAAACGAAAAGAAATTATTTCGTATATGAAAGGGGCTGTCCCTTCCTCAATACTTCACTCTTTACGCTTAAAGTTTCTTATTGTTTTGAAAAAATAAGAGTTGTGAGAAAGTCGAACTTTAGCGTAAAGAGCGCGGCGTTGAGGAGAGGACAGCCCCTTTCATATACGGAATAATTTCTGTTCGCTTTAAGTTTTAACGTCGTTCCTTACTTTCAGCTAAAAAAACTTATTTTTTTATTTAATTTTTTAACGTTTTTGAATTAATGCAGGTTTTGATTTTAGCTCACCGTACATGAATAATTAAAACAAAATTTGCATATTAATTTTACTTTTATTTGGTTTAATGGCATTCTCGAAACCTGTTTAATTTTATTTACGAACGTTTTTATTAGTAATAAATATACGTAACTTACGAATTAACTTACGTAAAGAACTTCTATATTCATGTATTTTTAATACGTATATTATGGAGGCTCACCCCCTACTCAATACCTCGCTCTTTAAGCTTAAGTTCTAATTTTGTTCCAATTCTTTAAAAACGACCCCTTAATCACAAAGGCCGTTAATTAGAATAAATGGCTCTTATGAAAGTACTAAAAAAGCTTTGGCATAAAGAGCGAGGTGTTGACTAGGGGGTGAACCCAATCATATACGTAATATTTTCTGTTCGTTTTAAATTTTGATGTTACTCCTTATTTTCAGTTGGAAAACTTGTTTTTTTATATTTAATTTCTGATCTTTTTTTTAGATAATGCTGGGAAATCCGGCACCCCCTTCATAGCAATGTCCCTTCCCCCATGAAAACTTCCTTCTTGGAAAGATCTTCCCACATAACCCCCGATCCATCCACCCCCCTTCTACCAGAAAAAATCCCCCCTGAAAACGTCTGTATACTTCCTAATAACCAATACTATATGTTAGCATTGGCTAAAGTTCATAACTTTCCGCCGTCTCCCTGGGGACCTCGGGGGATTAAGTCATCCTAAAGGACATCGTTATCATATTCTCAACCATGCTGAACAAAATGGCTATCTCAAAATTTTCATCAGGTGACTTTGGGAAAAAAATGAGCGTGGGAGGGGGCCTAGTTGCCCTGCATTTTTGGTCACTTAAAAAGGGCACTATAACTTTTAATTTCCGTTCCAATGAGTCCTCCCACGATATTCTAGGACCACTGGGTCGATACGATCACCCCTGGAAAAAAACACACAAATAAACACGCATCAGTGTCCAGTGATCTTTCTTCTGGCAAAAAATGCAAAATTCCACATTTTTGTAAATAGATGCTTTAAACCTCTACGGTAGGGTTTTCTGATACGCTGGCTAGGATGGTGTGATTTTCATTAAGGTTCTAGAACTTTTAAGGGGTCTTTCCCCCTTTTTTCGAAAATCAGCCAAATTTTCTCAGGCTCTTAACTTTTGATGGGTAGGACTAAACTTGATGAAAGTTAAATATTTGAATTCAGCATTGAAATCTGATTCTTTTGCTTTATCTATTGGTATCAAAAACCCGTTTTCTAGAGTTTCGGTTACAATTGAGCCGGTTCACTCCTTACTTACAGTTCGTTACCACGAACTGTTTGATGCTGCCGATCCTTTCAGCCTCAGAATGAATGCTAACAAAAAAAGCATGAACAAAAACTGGATCTCCACTGCAAATAAGATGTGCAAACCATCCCATTGAGCAAGTCATGGAGTTCAAGTATTGAGGGAGCAGAATCCACAACACCTGCTCCTGCCACAGAGAAGTCAATCTCGAAATCGGCCAGGAAAATTCATCTTTCAGGAAGCTGATCCAAATTTGGAATAGCAAGCAGAACTCTCTCCCACCCAAGCTGAGTTTCTTCAATACCAACGTCTTCTCGACGCTTTGCTATGGCTCCAAAACCTGGTATTTAGACTGATACCTTGAAATGAAACTCATGGCTTTCAAAATACTTATCTAAGGCGTATTCTAAATATCCGTTGAACTCAAAAAAGAATATACGCTATTCGACGACAGAATATATCTCAGCCACTAATTGCTGAAGTTTTTAATAACGAAAGTTGAGATACCTCAGCCACATGATGCATATACCTAAAACTAGACTGAGCCGTAGACTGACATCCTCCAGCCGTGGTCACGTGGTACCATAAGAAGAAGACACCGCGAAAACATCTTACGAACCAGCTATCAAACTTACCACTCAAATCTCAAAGCCTTGCTTCAACCCGAATGGGAGGATGTCTGGGCAGCAGCAGCAATAATTGACGACAGGCAGCTTTTCTTGGATCCCCTTAGCAACTCAGGAGGCACATGAGGAACTAGGGTTTGAGCTACGTACCACCATATGGCAAGTCTGTTTTTGTCAATAAAAGAAGATAATTACAGAAAATCAACTAATATCTTACCTTTCCTGATTCCACATCATAGAATCGTTGGACAAGTTGAATACAAGTAGATTTTCCACAACCTGAACTCCCAACCAATGCAACAGTTTGACCAGGCTCAATTTCAATGTTTAGACCTTTTAAAATCTAAAAAAATGTAAACATTTATACTTTATTTAATGATTAAAAATTTGAGAAGTGATATACATTCTGGTATTAGAATATAAAAAATGTCTATGCTGCATAAGAATATAACAGAATAAAAGATACAAACCAAGGAATAAAAAAAAAAAAATCATTTTACAGCAGAAGAAATATCCGAAAAAGGACTACTTTCTAGTTCGCTGCCAAACTAAACAAGCATTTTAATGAAAAGATATGCATCCTTTTCCTGGATGAAGGAAAAAAACACATAAAAATTAAATAACTTAAAAGAAAAATATTAAACATTCGTCAAATACCCAAGGGCCTCATTGATAAGTTCGTGATTGAAAAGCAAAATATCGAAGGAAAAATGTAAAAATAGTGTAACAGCCTATACAAAATATCATGAAAATATCAAGCAAATTATTGTTTATGCTATTTGTAATAGTGAAATAATAAAAATAAAAGGTACTAGTGCGTTAAACGGACACTTTTATATACTTTATAAGGATTGTCAAATGGGAGATGCTACAGATACCGGGACAGATACCCGGTACTAAAACAGTTGTTAGAGTGGACCTAATAAGAATGTTAAAATTACAATTTGGGATTTTCCATTTATGTTATTCTTAAAAAAAAATTTATAAACCATTATAACCGGGTATCTGTCTCTCGTTAGGTTAGGCTACGTATTTAATATATGGTATGCTTTAACCCCCCCCCCCCTAGTGTGCATATATATAGCCCTAATTTGCTTATAAACTATAATATATTCATCCTATTTTATTTTATTTCATTAGCATTAACCAAATTGACTTCTTTAGCAATATATAGAAGTGTCAGTATAATGCACCAGTACCAGATAAAACAATATAGTAGCTTATTTTCTAATAGTTTCTGTCAGAGAGATGTCACGGAGACTCCTTATCAGGGAGGACCTGTGTGGTTTATGACACGTCCTAACTTTCGACAAAATTATAAAGTAAGTTAGAAAAATGGGGTCGTCCACAACAATTCAGTCAATTTACAATTTGAGAATTTTGATATGGGTAGATTCTCTCTCTTTCCATCTCTATCCTTATAATCTAAAAAAATATATAATGGAAAAATTGGAAAAAAAAAATCAAAAGGGAAAAAATAAATGGAAAAAAGATCATCGACCTTGATGAATGAGACACGTTTTTTATCGTCCATGACTCAATACAAGTTCCCTTAATGAAATTCCTTAGTTTGGAATGAATCCATAAGTAGTCTTGGTACGGATTGAAAATTTTCTTATCATTTTGAAATGGAAAAAACCGAAGATTGTTCTTTTCGACCAACCGTCTAGGACTAAACGGAAAGCAGGTCGTCCTTGTCTGGGGTGGGAGGATGTCATAAATAAAGATTTAAAGGAAATAGGAACTTCGTGGGAGTGTGTAAAAAGGGAGGCTTTGAATAGATTGTGAAGGAAGAGGAGAGTGCTTAGCTGTGTTGGCCTCCGGCGGCTTGGTGCGGCGGTGAGTTGCTAGTAGTGGTAGTAGTAGTTCCATTCAAGGTTAATGGTAAATCAAGAAAAACAAATGAGCTAACTAATGTGTTGGGTTAATTAATAATTAGTGACAAATATAGACAGACAAGAAAATGTAGTTTTTGAAGAGACAAATAATTCCTTAATTTTAAAACCTGACAATATTTGTTATTTTCACGGTGTCTTATAATGTTTCTCTAATTTTTGGAACAAAAAAGCCACACAGGGTCAGATCTCCTGAGTAGGGGGGCTGATCCTATTACAACTTAGGTTCATTTCTTCAAATTCTTTCCCGTAGTCATTTTAATAACTCCAGATGATAAGCAAAATTAACTATCTAACTTTGGGGAACACGTTCTTGGAGAACGGTGTCATGCGAGTCGAAAAAATCTATCAGCTTGATTTTTTATTTTGACGTCCCGGTTCTTTTCCTGCATTGCTCACCTGTTTTTTTTCACTACATTTGCTGTTTGTAATCTCAGTATCGTATATGTAAATCCACATTTCATATCCCATAATCACATCTTGATAGTTGTCTGAATTCTCCACCGAATTTTGACAAGAATACAAACGCAGTTTTTTCTTTTACAGACAGATATTTGAGGACGGTCTTCGCACAAATCTTTGACATCTTCAACTCTTGTGTTAAGATGAGACGTACTGTTTTTGGTTGATTTTTGTAACTTGCGATGCATCCCTAACATTCAGGCAGCAGTTTAATTGATAAATCTTCTCAACTTGTTGCACAGAAAAAAAAAATCGTTAAGGACAGTGAAGAGGTGCCTCGAACGCTCATTCTCTTACGTTGAGATCCTAACCTCTGTGAAGCTCGCTAGCCATATTAAGAACGAGTTTATTTTCAGAAAACATCTCAATAAATTCGGTCCATCATCACAAGAATTTTGAATTCTATATTCTCTGCTTTCTCAAAACATTCCATCAGAACTCACTACTCATCAAAATCACGATCGATTTCTATGGTCACATAACATAACACTCGTGGAAAAAATAGAACTACACTCAGGAGTATTCTAAAGAAGTGAAATAATTGCAAGACTCCGTGAAATGTAAACAAATATTACATCACTGCTATTACTTCCTGAATGTTGCAATGATATTATCAATAAAATGAGCCCACACATTTTATTACCAGATGTATGAATGTAAAGTGACAAGACGACTTCGTTGGTGGGAAATCCTTTATTTTAATCAAACATAAAAGCACTTCTTGTCCCTGGGCGAAAAAACCCTTATTTAAAATAGCATCATAAAATAAACAAAGACAGATATTTCTTTAATGCAGGAACTTCTACTGCATCATTTATATATTTCCAAGCTTTACCCCTACCCCTAAGACCTCCACAACCCAAATAAAATAAAACTCTGGATGTTATGACTCGAAGAGTGTAAGGATATCGGTGGAAATCGGACGTGCTAGAAAATACTGCCTAAAAATAATTATGCAAATGATCAACAGCCAAGGCTTAGAGAACATAGGCATTCAGATATAATGAACATATTATAATTTTTTTGGCGGGAGAATTAGGGAGTTAAGCGTCAAAATATTTCAAAACACTACAGTGCATGAAGCAAGGGTATTCTATAAAAATAAGCTATACAGTTAATGGCAATACACATTACCAAATTTTCGGCAAAAAAAGGTTTGGATCTGTGCTGCGCTTCAAGCTCTTAAAAGTTATGCTTCGAATAATCCTTATAATCTGACAATTATTTGGAAAATAAAGTAAATTGGCGTGTCAATCCAATGCCTATCGTAATATATATATCAGACAGGTAAACCATATAGAGTGCAACAAACCATATAGAGTGCAACGTTTCAAAAATGAAACGTGTCTCCACCCACGGACACGACTGGTTGTGGATCATTTGTGTTTATCTAATTGAGTAGTGCAGTGTGGTTAACCATGTTGACTTCGAACGAGGAAGACTTAATTGATTACTATGAGTACCGCAAGTTTCATAGGGTTCAGAGGAAGTATTGGATCCATCTCTACTTGGAAAAGAATGCAAAGTCTCGTCTGCTCTTAGCAGCCAAAAAACTGTCTCAAGCAGATAGAAAATTTATTGTATTTTACCCAATGTCACATTTTACAGAATTTTTGCAGAAAATTCATAGTTGCTCAGCTCTTCAAGCTTCTCCACGAATTTCACGTTTCATTCCTGGTCTGACATGTTGAGAGGCAAAGTAATTGGACAATACCAACGCGGTTGCTCCCGAAAATGTGTGGGAGAACAATCTGCAACGCAACAGAGACCACGACTTGAGGCTCATACGGAACCGGTTTTAGACTGATTGGAAACTAGTCTCATCTGGATTGCCTTGTGGGCGAGCCCGCACTCCACATCAAGGTCATGGTCACAAAACAGTAGCTTGCGCAATCAGTTAGCAATTCCAGTCTCAAAACAGTTGCCCCGTGGGCGCTGGGCCTAAGTGCCCCTTTTACAAACCAAAAAGCTCCTTACATAGTGAAAACTATATAATTTATTTTTTAAGTGTGGATGACTAACTGTATTCTTAATCAAGCTTAAATCATTTTACATATTCCTATGCATAGATTAAGACACAAAAAAGATTCTTGTAAATTGAAATAAACATCAGCAATGACCGTTCGATTAAATCAACTTTCCTGTTTGTTTTTACTGTTTTGGGTCACCTGTCCTCTACACTTTTTAGCGTAAACAACAGCCTGATAGTTTCAAATTGAAGAAAAAATTACTTTAGTTTTGTTTGATTTGAGCTGCCTAGGGTGTTTGGATACCCATTCAGGTGTTCTCCAATACTTTTTTTGAATGCTCTGGTGTCTTCATTTAATGTTTGTGGGTGTATTCAGTAAAAATTCATGGCTCTGCTAGATAAACTTATGTAATTATTTTCTGGGATTTTTTTTTACGAAAAAAGAATCCCTGGATCTGTGCTGCACCTTTTAAACCTATTAAATAAAAAAAACAAGTTTTTTTAACTGAAAGTAAGGAACGACGTTAAAACTTAAAACGAACAGAAATTATTCCGTATATGAAGGGGGCTGTCCCCTCCTCAACGCCTCGCTCTTTACGCTAAAGTTTTTTTATTGTTTAAAAAAATAGAGTTGTGAGAAAGTCAAACTTTAGCGTAAAGAGCGAGGCGTTGAGGAGGGGACAGCCCCTTCATATACGGAATAATTTCTGTTCGTTTTAAGTTTTAACGTCGTTCCTTACTTTCAGTTAAAAAAACTTGTTTTTTTTATTTAATTTTTGAACGTTTTTGAATTAATGCAGGTTTTGATTTTGGCTCACCGTACATGAATAATTAAAACAAAATTTGCATATTATATTTGGTTAAATGGCTTTCACGAAACTTGTTTAATTTTATTTACGAACGTTTTTATTAGTAATAAATATACGTAACTTAGAATTAACTTACGTAACGAACTTCTATATTCATAAATTTTTAACACGTATATTAGAGGGTTCGCCCCCTAGTCAATACCCTGATCTTTAAACTATGTTCGAATTTTTTCCAGTTCTTGAAAAATGACCGCTTAATCACAATCAGTTGATCAGTTGAAAAACTTGTTTTTTTTATTTAATTCCTGATCTTTTTCTTTAATAATGCTGGGAAATCCGGCGCCCCCTTCATAGCAATGTCCCTTCCCCCATGAAAACTTCCTTCATGGAAAGATCCTTCCATATAGCCCCCGACCCTCTCCTTCCCCCACCTACCAGAAAAAATCGCCTCTGAAAAAGTCTGTATACTTCCCAATAACCAATACTATATGTTAACATTGAGTAAAGTTCATAACTTTCAGCCCTCCCCCTGGGGACTTTGGGGGATCAAGTCATCCTAAAAGACATTTTTATCATATTTTCGACCATGCTGAACAAAATGGCTATCTCAAAATTTTGACCGAGTGACTTTGGGAAAAAAATGAGCGTGGGAGGGGGCCTAGTTGCCCTCCACTTTTTTGGTCACTTAAAAAGGCCACTAGAAATTTTAATTTCCGTTCCAATGAGCCCTCCCACGATATTCTAGGACCACTGGGTTAATACGATCACCCCTGGGAAAAAAAAAAACAAAACAAAAAAACAAACAAACAAACAAACAAAAAAATAAACACGCAGCCGTGATATTTCTTCTGGCAAAAAATGGAAAATTCCACATTTTTGTAGATAGGAGCTTGAAACCTCTACAGTAGGGTTCTCTGATACGCTGAATATGATGATGTGATTTTCATTAAGGTTTTATAGCTTCTAGGGGTTTTTCCCCCCTTTTTTCTAAAATCAGACAAATTTTCTCAGGCACGTAACTTATGATGGGTTAGACTAAACTTAATGAAACTTATATATTTGAAATTACAAATTAAAATCTGATTCTTTTGATGTATCTATTGGTATCAAAATCCCGTTTTTTAGAGTTTCGGTTACCATTGAGCCGGGTCGCTCCTTACTTACAGTTCGTTACCACGAACTGTTTGATAAGATCATACTGACAATTTTTTCCACTTTATATTCTACTTTAAATATAATTAGGAGTGAATTGATATTTTCAAACAGTTCATCGTAATGAACTGTAAGTAAGCAATGACTCGGCCGATTACTAACCGGAACTCTAAAAATAAGAGTGTTAATACTAATAAATAAATGAAAAAATAACTTTTATACTGCTTTCTACTATTAATGTTTTATTAAGTTTAATGCTCAATAAGGGTCTCCCCCAATCCATGCTTAGACCAATCGGGATCTAGTCCTTTGGGGTTCATAACAGAAATTACGGCATGCTTGTCCGGGGGCCGTAAATATCGGTGGATGATGAAGAAGGCCTCTCGAATGTACACTCAGCAGGGCTCATTGGCGTGAGGACACATCCCTTGAAGTACAAAACTTCTCTAAGAAATCGGTTGATAGTGTGGTGACGCAGAACATAATCGCGGGAGGATCTTTTATAGGAGGACAACTGCGGCAGGGCGTAAGATCAATGGACAATGGCCTCAGCTAAGTGCTGCCTCCACCCTGTCGAGGCACTCGCAAGGCTGTGGACCAACTTTGTTCCAACTTGAAGAACGAAGATCATAAGGATATTATATCCTAGTAAACGACACGGCATTTGCACGGGATTCTGATAAAAGGCTAATTCTTCCTGGCCATGTCAATTTTGGTGGGAGTTTTCGGGCTGAAAACTTCTTCCTAGCTGATTTATCTACTATGGACTGCCTCTCCATAGTAGCATAATATTTATAGGCATAAATATATAGTGAGTCGGAGGTAGAAGACTTGCGATTGTCTTTGCAGGATTTCAACTCTTATTGATAGGAGAGCACTGTCAAGGGTTGAAAACCATGTTGTGACCAGATAAGAACAGGATTACACAAAGCCTTCAAGTGGTGATCCCAGGGTCTCCCTGCTGTCCGGTTTTAAGCTTGCATAAGCGCTTTGGCTTAGACCTGAGAAGATGTGTTGGTTACTGTTCTACACTAGTACTGGGACCATTGCTTTTCCTGAGGTCAAAATAATTTCAGTAACTAAAAGAATATGAAAATTACATCTTGTATTGTTATGACGTAAGCAATTATTATTATATCAACATGCTGACTGACAAATTCAGACGATTAGAACTGGAATTCACAGGAGTTTCAGATATTCATATCACAGGGGTTGGAAACGTAAAATTTGGTGATACAGAATTTATACTCAGCCAGGAAGGATGATGGAAGGGGATGATGATTAATAAGGAAGCTGCTAAGTATTGTTTAGGCTGGGAAGGTATTAATAAAAGAATACTAATCACTCATTTATGACGAAACTGGCGCCTTAGGCAAGTAATCACTCATTTATGACTGGCACCTTAGGCAAGTAATTGAGGAACACAGGAGGAGTATTGGTGAAAATGCCTTATGTATTGTGAGGAGTATAGGAGAAGGTGCTTTTACGAGTATTATCTGAGTGACAGATCATTTAAAAATAAGAGAAATGTAAAGAAAGTGTTGAAAGCATTAAAACATGAACTAAGGAGATGAAAAACGGAGGTAAGTATAAAATTGCCGAGGATTTGGAGGCCCCATGAGCTGATAGTATGCTAAATGAATTTCTTTAATATGGTACCTATGAGATTAGAAATAAGCTTCTGAAGATTATAAATATGATTTTTGAAAAAAACGGAAGTACCTAGTGGATTTTAGGAAAACCCTATTTAGACACTGTATAAGTAAAGGGGACAAGAGTGAGCGTGGTAATTATAGAGGCATTAGCCTGGTTGTTGTAGAAGAAAATTACTAAGTATAATGATACTTTCAGACTTACAGATGCTGTAGACAAAGTTTAAAAAGAAGAGAATTGCGGTTTTAGGAAGGAAACATGATGTCTTAGCTTAATGATTTAGGAAAATCGTAATTAAACCACTTTATAAAAAAGGTGATAAGAGTGGTTATCGAGACATTAGTCTCGATAATCTTTCATAAAGAAAGATTTAAAGGAAATTAAAACTTCCTGGGAAGGTGTAAAGAGTTCTCTAACGTCACGGCATCCCTGTTTATAGGCAATATTCCTGCCCTTGGCCAGAGTTCAAAGGTTAGGTCAGGTGTTTATTCTGTGACAGCCCACCCCAGCTCTCTGTGACAGCCCTGTCCCTTTTCCTGTGACTGACCCTCTGACGTCAAGCGACAAACCTGTTTCTAGGCAACCTTCCCGCCCTTGGCAAGAGTTCAAAGGTCAGGTGTTTTTCTATGACACACCCTTTGTTTTTTTATGATAAGCCCCGGTTTCTGTGACATGCCCTCCCTTTTCCGACAGAATTTCAAAGTCATGCCCTCTGACGTCACGGCATCCATGGGGAAATTAACATTGAGCTTCAAAGGCAGCCCTCTGATGTCAAACAACACACCTGTTTCTAGGCGAAATTCCCGCCCAGGGAAGAGTTCAAAGGTTAGGTGACACACCCCCTTTGTTTTTCTACAGCACACCCTCACTGCTTTCAAAGTAACAGATAGGGAAATTAACACAGGTAAAAGAGCATTAGATTTCAAAGTCACAGATAGCTAAATTAACATTGAGTTTCAAAGGCAGCCCTCTGACGTCACGCGAGACACCTGTTTCTAGGCGTCATTCCCGTCCTTGGCAAGAGTTCAAAGGCTAGGTGACACACCCCATTTGTTTTTCTACACCACACCCTCACTGCTTTCAAAGTCACAGATAGGGAAATTAACATTGAGTTTCAAAGGCAGCCCTCTGACGTCACGCGACACACCTGTTTCAAGGCGTCATTCCCGTCGTTGGCAAGAGTTCAAAGGCTAGGTGACACACCCCATTTGTTTTTCTACATCACAACCTCACTACTTTCATTGTCACAGATAGGAAAATTAACATTGAGTTTCAAAGGCAGCCCTCTGACGTAAGGCAACACACCCGTTTCTAGGTGACATTCTCTCCCATGGCAAGGTCAGGTGGCACATCCTTTTCCCTGTTACTAGGAAAAATCATGTATAGACACGTTCCCCGGGTGGTTGAAACCCACGCGATGCTTTTCCAGACATACCCCCAGCTAGCAAAACTCTCCCACAATGCTTTTTTAGACAAAATTCCAGGTGAAACCCTTGTTCTTGTGTTATATTTCATGGTTATGTTATGCTGATTTTATGTTATGTTGTTATATTATGTTATGTTATGTTGATGTTGTTATGTTATATTGATATTGTTTTATGTTTATTGTTGGTTATGTTATGTTATGTTGACGTTGTTTCATGGTTATGTTATGTCGATGTTGTTTGATACTTATGTTGATGTTATGTTGTTTTATGTTGTTTCTTGGTTATGTTGTTTGTTGGTTATGTTATGTTACGTTGTTTACTGGTTATGTTATGTTGATGGTTATGTTATTAGATGTTATGTTATGTTCATGGTTATGTTATGTTTGTTGGTTACGTTGTTTGATGTTTCTTTGTTATGTTGACGTTTGTTATGTTTGCAAGATATATTTTATATAAATTGTGTTACTAGGCTAGATTTCTAGCGCATCTCATGTTTCTAGACAAAAACATGTCTCCCATCTGCTTGAACTGCCCTGCGTTGTTTCTAGACACACCTCCAAGGTGTCTGAAATCCCTTACGATGCATTTCCAGACAATATTCCCAAGTGAATGAACCTCCCCCCCCCCACCGCGAATTTCTTTTTTGGCAAAAACATACCTCCCCAAGGCTTACTGAATATACTGAATAACGCCACATGTATTTTCTATAATTTTCTTACAAAAACTAGATTTTACGATCAAAAAAGCTTTATTAGTTAATTTTTTTTTACAAAAATGCCTTATTTTCCGATCCAAAGCTGGGCCTTTTCTAATCTAAGATTCACATTTGACCCAAAGAAGTGTATTTTCTTTAATTTTCTTTCAAAAACTAGAGTTTACGGTCAAAAAAGCATTGTTAGTTCAGTTTTTACGGAAATAGCGCAGTTTCATCCCAAAGCAAGGCTTTTTTCTAACCAAAGATTTCTAACCAAAGATTCACATTTGAACCACAGAAATGTATTTTCTATAATTTTTTTTACAAAAACTAGTGTTTACGGTCAATGAAAGCTTTATTACTTCAGATTTTACGGAAATGGCTTATTTTCCTTCCAAACCTAGGCTTTTTCTAACCAAAGATTCACATTTGAACCAGAGAAATGTATTTTCTATAATTTTCTTACAAAAACTAGAGTTTACGGTAAAAAAAAGCTGTATTAGTTAATATTTTACGGAAATTGCTTATTTTCCTTCCAAACCTAGGCTTTTTCTAGCCAAAGATGCACATTTGATCCAGGGAAATGTAATTTTATTTAAAAAACTAGAGTTTACGGTCAAAAAAAAATTTGTATGAAAATGCCTTATTTCTCGATCCACAGCTGGGCCTTTTCTAACCAAAGATTCACATTTAAACCAGATAAATGTATTTTCTATAATCTTGTTACAAAAGTATAGTTCACAGTATAACAAATGTTTTTAGTTCAGTTTTTATGGAAATGGCTTATTTTTCGATCCAAATAAATGTCTCTGGATCAAATGTGAATCTTTGATTAGAAAAAGTCTAGCTTTGGATCGAGAAATAAGCCATTTCCGTAAAAATTGAACTAATAAAGTTTTTTGACCGTAAACTCTAGTTTTTTTAAGAAAATTGTAGAAAATACATATCTCTGGGTCAAATGTGAATCTTTGGTTAGAAAAAGCATAGCTTTGGATCGAAAAATAAGGAATTTCCGCAAAATATGAACTAGTAAAGCCTTTTTTTACAGTAAACTCTAGTTTTTGTAAGAAAATAATAGAAAATACATTTCTCTGGTTCTAATCTGAATCTTTGGTTAGAAAAAGTCCAGCTTTAGATCGAAAAATAAGCAATTTGCGTAAAAATTGAACTAATAAAGCTGTTTCTGACCGTAAACACTAGTTTTTTGTAATAAAATTATAGAAAATACATTTCCCTGGGTCAAATGTGAATCTTTGGTTAGAAAAAAGCTTAGTTTTGGGACGAAAATAAGCCATTTCCGTAAAAATGAACTATAAAAATTTTTTGACCGTAAACTCTAGTTTTTGTAAGAGAATTATAGAAAATACATTTCTCTGGGTCAAATTTGAATCTTTGGTTAGAAAAAGCCCAGCTTTGGATCGAAAAATAAGCCATTCCCTTAAAAAATTGAACCAATAGAGCTTTCTTTGACCGTAAACTTTAGTTTTTGTAAGAAAATTATAGAAAATACACATTTCTCTGGTTAAAATGTGAATCTTTGGTTAGAAAAAAACAATGCTTTGGATAAAAAAATAAGCCATTTCCGTAAAAATTGAACTAATATATCTTTTTTGACCGTAAACTCTATTTTTGTTTTGTAAGAAAATTTTAGAAAATACGTTTATCTGGTTCAAATATGAATCTTTGGCTAGAAAAAGCCTATGTTTGGAAGGAAAATAAGCCATTTCTGTAAAATCTTAACTAATAAAGCCTTTTCTTACCCTAAACACTCGTTTTTGTACAAAAATTATAGAAAATACATTTCTCTGGGTCAAATGTGAATCGGTGGTTAGAAAAATTCCAGCTTTGGGGTGAAAATAAGCCATTTCCTTAATAATTGAACTAATATATCTTTTTTTTACCGTAAACACTAGATTTGTAAGAAAATTATGGAAAATATATTTCTCCGGTTCAAATGTGAATCTTTGGTTAGAAATAGCCCAGCTTTGGATCAAAAAATAAGCCATTTCCGTAAAAATTGAACTAATAAAGTTTTTTTGACCGTAAACTCTAGTTTTTGTAAGAAAACTATAGAAAATACATTTCTCTGGGTCAAATGTGAATCTTTGGTTAGAAAAAGGCCTTGCATTGGAATGAAACTGCGCCATTTCTGTAAAAACCGAACTAATAAAGCATTTTTGACCGTAAACTCTAGTTTTTGTAAGAAAATTAAAGAAAATATATTTCTCTGGTTCAAATATGTATCTTTGGTTAGAAAAAGCCAAGCTTTGGATCGGAAAATAAGCCATTTCCGTAAAAAATTGAACTAATATAGCTTTTTGGACCGTAAACTCTAGTTTTTGTAAGAAAATTATAGAAAATACCTTTCTCTGGTTCAAATGTGAATCTTAGGTTAGAAAAAAGCCTTGCTTTGGGAAGAAACTGCGCAATTTCCGTAAAAACTGAACTAATAAAGCAACTGTAAATTCTAGTTTTTGTAAGAAAATTATAGAAAATATATTTCTCTGGGTCAAATGTGAATCTTTGGTTAAAAAAGCCCAGCTTTGGATCGAAAAATAAGCCATTTCCGTAAAAAACGTACTAATAAAGGTTTTTTGATCGTAAACTCTTAGTTTTTGTAAGAAAGTTATAGAAAATACATGTGGCGTTGGTATATTCAGTAAGCCCTGGGGAGGTATGTTTTTGTCTAGAGAAAACATCGCGGGGGGGGGAGGGGGGTTCATCACCTGGGAATTCTGCCTTGAAAAGCATTTTAGGGGATTTCAGACACCTTGGGGGTATGTCTAGAAACAATGCAGGGGAGTTCAAGCCAATGGGAGACAGGTTTTTGTCTATAAACTGACAAGCGCTAGAAATCTAGCTTAGTAACACAATTTATTCAAAATATATCCTACAAACATAAAAAACATCAACAAAACAAAGAAACATCAAACAACGTAACCAACAAACATAACGTAACCATTAATATAACATAGCATCTAAGAACATAACCATCAACATAACATAACCAGGAAACAACATAACATAACCAACAAACAAAATAACCAAGAAACAACATAACCAACAAACAACATAAGATCAATATAACATGATATAACATCAACATAACTATCAAACAACATCTACATAACATAACCATGAAACAACATCAACCTAACATAACATAGTCAACAATGACCATCAAACAACATCAACATAACATAACAACATCAACAAAACGTAAGATAATATAACAACATAACGTAACATCAACATAACTGTCAAACAGCATTGACATAACATAACCATAACATAACCAACATAACCAACAATAACCATCAAACAACATCAACATAACATAACAAAATCGACATAACATAACATAACAACATAACATAACATCAACATAACATAACCATGAAACATAACATAACAACAAGGGTTTCACCTGGGACTTTTGTCTAGAAAAGCATTGCGGGAGAGTTTTGCTAGCCGGGGGTATGTCTGAAAAAGCTTCGCGAAGGGTTTCAACCACCCGGGGAACGTGTCTAGACATGATTTTGCGTAGTAACAGGGAAAAGGGTGTGCCCCCTGACCTTACCATGGGCGTGATGGTCACCTAGAAACGGGTGACCATATTGTACAGGTGTCTCTCGTGACGTCGGAGGGCTGCCTTAGAGACTCAATGTTAATTTTCCTATCTGTGACTTTGAAATCCAATGGTATTTTCCCTATGTTAATTTCCCTATCTGTGACTTTGAAAGCAGTGAGGGTGTGCTGTAGAAAAACAAAGGGGGTGTGTCACCTAACCTTTGAACTCTTGCCAAGGACGGGAATGACGCCTAGAAACAGGTGTCTCGGGTGACGTCAGAGGGCTGCCTTTGAAACTCAATGTTAATTTTCCTCTGTAACTTTAAAATCCAATGCTATTTTCCCTATGTTAATTTCCCTATCAGTGACTTTGAAATCAGTGAGGGTGTGCTTTAGAAAAACAAAGAGGGTGTGTCCCCTAACCTTTGAACTGTTGCCTGGGTGGAAATTTCGCCTAGAAACAGGTGTGTTGCGTGACGTCAGAGGGTTGCCTTTGAAACTCAATGGTATATTTCCTATGGTGCCCTGACGTCAGAGGGCTGCGTTTGAAATCCAATGCTATTTTCTCTATGGATGCCGTGACGTCAGAGGGCGTGACTTTGAAATCCTATGGGAAAAGGGAGGGCGTGTCACATAAACGCGGGTTTGTCATGGAAAACAAAGGGTGTGTCATTGAAAAACACCTGACCTTTGAACTCTTGCCAAGGGCGGGAATGTTGCCTAGAAACATGTGTGTCGCATAACGTCAGAGGTTATTTCACAGGAAAGTGACAGGGCTATCACAGAAGGCTGGGGTGGGCTGTCACAGAATAAACACCTGACCTAACCTTTGAACTCTTGCCAAGGGCGGGAATATTGCCTAAAAACAGGGATGCCGTGACGTCAGAGGGCCTGCGTTTGAAATCCTATAGAAAACGGGAGGGCATGCGTTTGAAACTGGGGAGGGCATGCGTTTGAAAGCAGTGATGGGATACTAATAATGATTTAGGAAAGTCTTAAGTAAACCACTTTATAAGAAAGGTGGTAAGAGTGATTATCGAGGCATTAGTCTCGATAATCTTTCATAAAGAAAGATTTAAAGGAAATTAAAACTTCCTGAGAAGCTGTAAAGAGGCTTTGAATAGATTGGGATGGAGGTGGAGTGTGCATAGTTGCGCTGGTCTCAGGCGGATCGGTGCTACGATGAGTTGTTAGTAGTAGTAGTAGTTTGGTCTGTTATTAAATATAAAAACAGATTTTTTTAACTGAAAGTAAGGATCAACATTAAAACTTAAAACGAAGAGAAATTATTCCGTGTTTGAAATTGGCCGCCCCATCCATAACCCACGTTCTTTACGCTAAAGCATTAAAGTTCTTTAAAAGTATATCTCATTGATGTTGAAACAATTTTTTACAAAAGGTCAAACCTTAGCGTAAAGAGTGAGCGTTGAGGGCGAGGCAGCCCGCCTCATAAACGGAATAATTTCTCTTCTTTTTAAGTTTTAATGCTACTCCTTACTTTACTAATTTTTGACAGTTTTTCAAATCATCGCAGAAAATATCCCCCTTCCCTGTGTAAAATTTACTTGTAAAATTTTCCCCAGAAACTTTCCTTCCCATGGAAAATTCTCTCCGTTGTAAATCCCCCACCCCCACCACAAATACCATCCTAAAATTTCTGTATATTTCCCAGTAACATATACTATATGTGAACAATGCCACATTGCATAACTTAAAGCCCTTTTCCCGTGGACTATAGGGGTTGGTATCATTATGTCATCCTAAAAAGCATAGATATTGCATAGTTGAAAGGTTCCAAAAGACCCTTTTATGTATGCCGAGTCAAATGGCAATCTCCAAACTTGGATCGGTTAACTTCTGGGAAAAAATGTGGCATAGGACAGCAGAATACTTGCCCTCCAATCATTTTAGTCAGGTAATAAAGGCAATTTAACTTTTTGTTTCTGATCAAAAGAGCTAAAATCTAAATTTCACATTATTGTATTCAGGAGCTTGAAACCTCTACACTACGGTTCTCTCATATTCGGAATCTGATGGTCTGGTTTTTATTACGATTTGTTAGTCTTTGGAGTTTTTTACATTTTTTTCGAAAATCAGGCATATTATCTCAGGCTCTTTGCTTCTGACAGGTAGCATTAATCTTTACAAATACTATATGTATGTGAAATCAGCATAAAAAACTAATTCTTTTAATGTATACATTGTTATAAAATTCCGTTTTTTAGAGAATCGGTTAATACTAAAAAGTAACAATTTACTTACAGTTCGTTACTGCAAACTGCTTGATGGAAATTATTAATTAAACTTAGTGCACACTAAAATGAAAACATAAGGATTACATTGATTAAAGCTTCAACAATTAAATTAATACTAGACTTTTTCGTTAATTAATTTTGACTAAAATATTTTCACTGGATCTGTACTGCCCTAACAAGACTGTAAAGTCATATAAAAATTGTACTTTTCAGTTATTAATTCCATATTACATAAGCATAGATCAATCCATCTCATTTTTCATTAGAAAATGAATACTTTACTCAGAAACAGCGTATTTTCTAATTTAAATGTGTGATGAAACCTGGCCCACCAGGCTTTATTACAAAATTGTTATAAAATACATTGTTATAAAATTCCGTTTTTTAGAGAATCGGTTAATACTAAAAAGTAACCCTTTACTTACAGTTCGTTAGTGCAAACTGCTTGATGGAAATTATTAATTAAACTTAGTGCACAATAAAATGAAAACATAAGGATCACATTGATTAAAGCTTCAACCATCAAATTAATACCAGACATTTTCGTTAAATAATTTTGACTAAAATATTTTCACTGGATCTGTACTGCCCTTACAAGACTGTAAAGTCATATAAAAATTGTACTTTTCAGTTATTAATTCCATATTACATAAGCATAGATCAATCCATCTTATTTTTCATTAGAAAATGAATACTTTACTCAGAAACAGCGTATTTTCTAATTTAAATGTGTGATGAAACCTGGCCCACCAGGCTTTATTACAAAATTGTTATAAAATACATTGTTATAAAATTCCGTTTTTTAGAGAATCGGTTAATACTAAAAAGTAACCCTTTACTTACAGTTCGTTAGTGCAAACTGCTTGATGAAACTTATTAATTAAACTTAGTAAACACTAAAATGAAAACATAAAGATTACATTGATTAAAGCTTCATCAATCAAATTAATACTAGAAATTTTTGTTAATTAATTTTGACTGAAATATTTTCACTGGATCTGTACTGCCCTAACAAGCCTGTAAAGTCATATAAAAATTGTACTTTTCAGTTATTAATTCCATATTACATAAGCATAGATCAATCCATCTCATTCTTCATTAGAAAATGAATACTTTACTCAGAAACAGCGTATTTTCTAATTTAAATGTGTGATGAAACCTGGCCCACCAAGCTTTATTACAAAATTGTTATAAAATACATTGTTATAAAATTCCGTTTTTTAGAGAATCGGTTAATACTAAAAAGTAACTCTTTACTTACAGTTCGTTAGTGCAAACTGCTTGATGGAACTTATTAATTAAACTTAGTGCACACTAAAATGAAAACATAAGGATCACATTGATTAAAGCTTCATCAATCAAATTAATACTAGACATTTTCGTTAATTAATTTTGACTAAAATATTTTCACTGGATCTGTACTGCCCTTACAAGCCTGTAAAGTCATATAAAAAATTGTACTTTTCAGTTTTTAATTATATATTACATAAGAATAGATCAATCCATCTTAATCTTCATTAGAAAACGAATAGTTTACTCAAAAACAGCGTATTTTCTAATTTAAATGTGTGATGAAACCTGGCCCACCAAGCTTTATTAAAAATTAATTCATCGGATTAATGCTGGATATTTTCTGGCTGAAGCTTTTGGTGGGAAAACGCCAGTAAACAATAGAATCACCAATGAAAGAAGGTCACAAATGATGGATTGATTCATGTTCATAAGGTACAGGCTTCATTCAGATGGCTGTTTGTGTTTTATTTTGTTTTTCATTTTACGGTTTTGAGACAAAGATTTTGCTGCTGGAAGGATTGTCTTTTGCCTAATTACACAACTTTCCAAAACATACAATGTGCATATTTCTTTTATTTCCTCTCATTCACTTGCTATCTATACATGTCTTTTGCTTTGGCTCTATCTTCGTTTTTCTATCCATATCTCTTTATCCATCCCCCCACCCCCTAACTCTTTCTGTCCTTCTAGTAAAGAACACAGTGTTTTAGAGTTCTGATAACACGTGCCGGAATCTGAATTTTACCTTTACGTCTGGTCTCGAAGGGTAGTTGAAACGAATATTTTCAAACTTGATCTTCCCGTTAAACTCCTTCGGCTTCTCTCCTTTATCTGAAGTGCTATCAATTGCCGGAATCCTTTCTATCACTTGAAAAATAGCAGCAGCAGACCCTTTGGCAGTAGCGAATGATTCCAAATATGTTGGAAATTGACCAATACTGAATGCAGCTCCGAGAACACTAAAGAAAACCTGCAAAATTTGTGAGTGTGCATCAATTAATTAAATAACTGTAGTATAATTGAAATGGTAGTGTTGAGAAAACATAATACAACAAACTAACCAGTTTTGCCGGCCTTTTGTTGATTCCCTCACAAGATACGGTTTGCAGCTCCCACCATTGGTGCTTGTAGGTCTTTTACTATGACTTACGGTAGTATTTTTGTTTTGTTCTTATTATTTTTCTTCGCTCATTTTTCCTATTTTTATACCCTGTGTCAGTTCTTTTATCATGTGTTCTCATACCATCGTCCCGGTAGATCCCGTTGGCAAAATCTCCCGCTCCGTGAGCTTACGAGCAGAGCCGTATCCAAGATTTGTGTTTGGGGAGATTTTGATAGGGGGAAGGGGTACAATGAAAGATCTTAAGCCGAACTGGCCAGCCATGACAAAAAACCAACAAAGAGAAAAAACTCAGTTAGAAAAAAAAACAACAAACGAGACTGTGGTCAGTGGAGAGAAAAGAAACGAAAAATTTAAAACAACACGGATGTTTCGCCTGTATCCAAACAAGGCGTCTTCAGCACAAAAGAAACATAAAAGGAAAAAGATAAAAAAGCCAAGCTAAAACTAAAAAAAACAATAAAACCACCACCAAAAAAAAATATATACAATTGGCCCAAACTGATCCACGTAGGGAAAATATGCTATTTTAGAGTTACTTCAGTGAGAACACCAGAGTGACTGAGGAAAAATAAAAATAAACTGGGAATTACTTTAATTATTCTGTTGCGAAATAATCCTTTTACTGGCTATTATTGAAGCAAATCGTTCTGGTCTAGCAGGTAAAATAGTCCCCTGGTAATTATTTAAGATCTTAACTCCCTCATTAACTGTTGATTCACTTTTTAGAAAATTATCATAAATCGGGTCCATATTTAAACTACCTGTGTCCCTATTTATCGAAAGGTTAGCAAATATATGTTTTTTTTTTAATTTCTATGGCTTCTCTCGCCCATTGTGGGTACCCCTTATCATTTGAAATAGCTAAGGCCTCATCAAATTTTACAAAGTGATCTGGTTGAAATCAAATATGTTCTGCTTTAGCTTAAACAAAAGTTTTCGGAGGCTTGCTTTTGTCTAAACTGACCGCAGTCTCGTTTGTTGTTTTTTTTTGCACCGAGATTTTTCTCTTTGTTGTTTTTTTTATGGGGGGGGGGGGGTAAAAATAAACTTTACAAAGGGCATCAGCCATTTGTTTATATGCATTATTGTTACTTTCGTGTGAGTCGGGCATAAATTTAGGGGGAGGGGTCAAACCTGATAACCTCTCTTTCCTGGGCACTGCCTTACTTAAGGGTACACTTTTAGCACTCGTTACTTTTCAAGAACTTCAAAAACTGTCAATAATTGAAAAACGTCAGTTTTTTAGGACACGAAAAACTTTCTGCTACTTTGCTTTTAGGAATTGCAGGTATAATTCACGAAGCCTCTCTCCATATTAGTCCAAATATTCGTTCATATATATTTCTTTGTAATTTTTCATCTACTAATTTTACATCTACTAACTTTTTACTATCTCCCTATTGTAATTTCAACATCTTTTTAACTAATATCAACTCAATGCTAGAAGACTTTGAAAAGTGTTTCAAGTTAGCAGACGACTTGTCATGCACTTTTCAAGTAGGCATACATAGTTGGAAATATAGCAGCAAAGTCCACACACTATTCGCACACTTTATCAACCAGTGTAAATAAAAAGCCTGCTAGTTACCTTAGACTTTAAATTCTCCTGGGCCTGCATAGGCGTTTAAGTCATCCAAGAAGAGTCACCAGTCATCTGGCATCGCTGCGGCCGGCCACACATCTTCATATTCAGGAGGGATTGAGGCACTCGGATTTTTAAGGTTAGCCCGGTAGCTGCTAAGATGTAGGGTGTAGCTCGTAGGGACTTTTGGGGATTCCTATTCATCTAGTGTCACGTGGCTGCCACTGACGAGTGAACATTGGTAGAGTATGCGCATAACATTACCGAGGTATCTCCACTTGCTATATTTTATCACTTCGGATTTTAGTGACTAAGACTTCTTTTGGCGTACAGTATTGTTTGTTACTTTTTGGGACCAGTAGATATTTAGAATGTACCTTAAAAACAAGACGTGAGGCTTTTCTTTTCAAGCTGCTTATCCAGGTGCCAAGGTTCAGAACAACAGCAAAGCGTTGAGAGGACATTACTGTTGAACAGCCTCAGCTTGAGTAAGAGGGAGTACTTCTGGCGACGCCAAATTTGAGATAGTTTCCTGAAGTATGCATTAGATGGGCGATTCTTAGTTTGACTTCTCAATGACACGATCGTGAATTATTATTGGTACCCCCTAAGTACTTCAAACAAACATAACTTAAAAACAATAGGGAAATTTTTTTCAAAACAGTGCAATTTAAATCGGTGGATAGTTCGGCTCTTTGTCCAAGGGCCGTCTTCAGCACAACATTTAAGAAAAATTAAAAACTTACATTAAAATGCGAAGTTTAAAACTAAAAATGCTCTTAAAAACTTTTAAAAAAGCCCCAGCATCCTTACTTCAACGAAGTTCAACCAGGACTGATAAATAAAATGATGATAGAAGATGAATACATTCAAACGAAATAAAATGAAATTATTAACTGCAAGTTTTCAAAGCTAATCTTTCTTTTTTAGTAGCTAGTCTTAAAGGTCTTTTTGTAACGGGTTCAATACTATTGTCAATTGGTTTAATAAAATATTTTGTTAGATCTTTTTTAATTAAATTTCAGTATAAAGAATTCAATGAATATTCTCCTAAGTCCCTATTTAAGGAAATATTTTTATTTATTTTGAGCCTAATTTAGATTGATTCCTGGACTATCTGTTTTATCCCCAAATCACTACTAATGAGAGAAGATTTTTCAAAAAGTATTGTGTGGCTGGGATTATCAAATATATGACTAGCTAAAGCAGAATCAAAGGAGTTATTAGAACTATTAGCAACTAACGCTTTGTCTATGTCTTCTTTATGCTGGTGTAAGTAGAAAGGCCTCATGAGGTCCGATCAGTATATAATTCGGTTATCAAAAGAACCTATCTCCGAACAGCACACCATATATGGGCATAGAGTCCCTAGGGAGAACACCTGTTCTGTCAGTCCCGATCCCACATCATATATGGGCATGGAATCCCCAGGGAGAACACGTTTCCGAGAAATTGATTGCGTAACCTAGCCTAACCTCTTTGATGGATGTTTCTTGGACGGTTATGAGTGTTAGTCAATTTATTTGTTGTTTTTCATGGATGTCAAAAGCAATTTATGTCTGTTTTATGGTTTTTCTCAGTGAGAATGAAAAAACAGGATTTTTCTCACTTTGATGTATTTTCAAGGAGAATTGTCTCCGGACAAAGTTTATTAATGTCTTTGGAGTTCGTCCAGGATAATTGTTTCTGGGTGAAGTTTATTAATGTCTTTGGTGTTCGTCCAGGAGAATTGTTTCTGGGCGAAGTTTTTTAATGTCTGACAGATGATGTCAAGGTTGATTGATTTGTCACGAAAGGGGAATTAATTTGTTGTTTCTAAGGGCAATTATTGATTCAAGAAAGGGGAATTAATTTGTTGTTTCTAAGGGGAATTATTTATTCACGAAAGGGGAATTAATTTGTTTTTTCTAAGGAGAATTATTTATTCAAGAAAGGGGAATTAATTTGTTGTATCTAAGGGGAATTATTGATTCACGGAAGGGGAATTAATTTTTTGTTTCTAAGGGGAATCATTGATTCACGAAAGGGGAATTAATTTGTTGTTTCTAAGGGGAAGGTGGGGAAGAGATATATTGATCTAGGACTCGAGAGGGAAAATGGATTTCCGACAAATTGATTGCGTAACCTAACCTAACCTCATGAGCACGTGACGGGACACCATATATGGCCATAGAATCCCTTGAGGGGAGAGGATTTCTGAGAAATTGATTGCGTAATCGAAGGGAGAGAATTCCAGAGAAATTGATTATATAATCGGTAGAACCCTATCAGGAGCTCGTGACGGGACTTCATTTATGGGCATAGAATGACGTAATCGACTAGGACAAATGGATTTCTGAGAAATTGATTACATGACTACATAATCGGTAGAAACCTATCAGGAGATCATGACGGGAGTCCATATATGGGCATAGAATGACGTAATCGACTAGGACAGTTGGATTATTTCAGTAGTGGTTTGTCATGGTTTACTTTGTCACAGTTACATTCTCTTGATTTTTAAAAGTTCATTTTTGATTTCTTTCGTTGAAATGCAAGAGTTGGAATATTTCAGTGGTGTTTTGTCGTGGTTTACATTGTCACAGTTACATTCTCTTGATTTTTCAAAGTTCATTTTGAATTTCTTTCATTGAAATGCAAGAGTTGGAATATTTAAGTAGTGGTTTGTTGTGGTTTACCTTGTCACAGTTACATTCTCTTGATTTTTAACGTTCATTTTGAATTTCTTTCATTGAAATGCAAGAGTTGGATTATTTCAGTAGTGGTTTGTCGTGGTTTACCATTTCAAAGTTACATTCTATTGATTTTTAAAAGTTCATTTTGGATTTCTTTCATTGAAATGCAAGAGTTGGAAAATTTCAGTAGTGTTATGTCGTGGTTTACTTTGTCACAATTACATTCTCTTGTTTTTTCAAAGTTCATTTTGAATTTCTTTCATTGAAATGTAAGAGTTGGAATATTTCAGTAGTGTTTTGTTATGGTTTACATTGTCACACTTACATTTTCTTGATTTTTCAAAGTTCATTTTGAATTTCTTTCATTGAAATGTAAGAGTTGGAATATTTCAGTAGTGTTTTGTTATGGTTTACCTTGTCACAGTTACATTTTCTTGATTTTTCAAAGTTCATTGTGGATTTCTTTCATTGAAATATAAGAGTTGGAATATTTCAGTAATGTTTTGTCGTGTTTTACCTTGTCACAGTTACAATCTCTTGATTTTTAAAAGTTCATTTTGGATTTCTTTCATTGAAATGCAAGAGTTGGAATATTTCAGTAGTGTTTTGTTATGGTTTACCTTGTCACAGTTACATTCTCTTGATTTTTCAAAGTTCATTTTGGATTTCTTTTGTTGAAATGCAAGAGTTGGAATATTTCAGTAGTGTTTTTTAATGGTTTAGCTTGTCACAGTTAAATTATATTGATTTTTCAAAGTTCATTTTGGATTTCTTTCGTTGAAATGCAAGAGTTGGAATATTTCAGTAGTGTTATTTTTGTGGTTTACCTTGTCTCACTTACATTCTCTTATTTTTTCAAAGTTCATTTTGGATTTCTTTCGATGAAATACAAGAGTTGGAATATTTCAGTAGTGTTTTGTCATGGTTTACCTTGTCACAGTTACATTCTCTTAATTTTTCAAGGTTCATTTTGAATTTCTTTCGTTGAAATGCAAGAGTTGGAATATTTCAGTAGTGTTTTGTTGTGGTTTACCTTAACACAGTTACATTCTCTTAATTTTTCAAAGTTCATTTTGGATTTCTTTCGTCGAAATGCAAGACTTGAAATATTTCAGTAGTGTTTTGTTGTGGTTTACCTTGTCACAGTTACATTCTCTTGATTTTTCAAAGTTCATTTTGAATTTCTTTCATTGAAATGCAAGACTTGGAATATTTTAGTAGTGTTTTGTCATTGTTTACCTTAACACAGTTAAATTCTCTTTATGTTTCAAATTTAATTTTGGATTTCTTTCATTTAAATGCAAGAATTGGAATATTTCAGTAGTGTTTTTTTTGTGGTTTACCTTGTCACAGTTACATTTTCTTTATTTTTAAAAGTTCATTTTGAATTTATTTAGATGAAATGCAAGAGTTGGATTATTTCAGTAGTGTTTTGTCATGGTTTACCTTGTCACAGTTACATTCTCTTGATTTTTCTAAGTTCATTTTGAATTTCTTTCACTGAAATGCAAGAGTTGGAAAATTTCAATAGTGTTTTATCGTGGTTTAGCTTGTCACAGTTACATTCTCTGGATTTTTCAAAGTTCATTTTGAATTTCTTTCATTGAAATGCAAGAGTTGGAATATTTCAGTAGTGTTTTGTTGTGGTTTACCTTAACACAGTTACATTCTCTGGATTTTTCAAAGTTCGTTTTGAATTTCTTTCGGTCAAATGCAAGAGTTGGAATATTTCAGTAGTGTTTTGTTGTGGTTTACCTTGTCACACTTACATTCTATTAATTTTTCAAAGTTCATTTTGGATTTCTTTCGATGAATTGCAAGAGTTGGAATATTTCAATAGTGTTTTGTCGTGGTTTTTATAGTCACAGTTACATTCTCTTGATTTTTCAAAGTTCATTTTGGATTTCTTTCGTTGAAATGCAAGAGTTGGATTATTTCAGTAATGTTTTGTTGTGGTTTACCTTATCACAGTTACATTTTCTTGATTTTTCAAAGTTTATTTTGAATTTATTTCGTTGAAATGCAAGAGTTTGAATATTTCAGTAGTGTTTTGTTGTGGTTTACTTTGTCACAGTTACATTCTCTTAATTTTTCAAAGTTCATTTTGGATTTATTTCATTGAAATGCAAGAGTTGGAATATTTCAGTAGTGTTCTGTCATGGTTTACCTTGTCACAGTTACATTCTCTTGATTTTTCAAAGTTCATTTTGAATTTCTTTCGATGAAATGCAGGAGTTTGATTATTTCAGTAGTGTTTTGTCATGGTTTCCCTTGTCACATTTATATTCTCTTGATTTTTCTAAGTTAATTTTGAATTTCTTTCACTGAAATGCAAGAGTTGGAAAATTTCAATAGTGTTTTATTGTGGTTTACCTTAACACAGTTACATTATCTTAATTTTTCAAAGTTCATTTTGAATTTCTTTCGTTGAAATGCGAGAGTTGGAATATTTCATTAGTGTTTTGACGTGGTTTACCTTGTCATAGTTACATTCTCGTGATTTTTCAAAGTTCATTTTGTGTTTCTTTAGTATAAATGAAAGATTTGTAATATTTCAGTAGTGTTTTGTTGTGGTTTACATTGTCAAAGTTAAATTCTCTTTATTTTTCAAAGTTCATTTTGGATTTCTTTCATTGAAATGCAAGAGTTGGAATATTTCAGTAGTGTTTTGTCATTGTTTACCTTAACACAGTTACATTCTATTGATTTTTGAAATTTCATTTTGAATTTCTTTCGTTGAAATGCAAGAGTTGGAATATTTCAGTAGTGTTTTGTCGTGGTTTACCATTTCACAGTTACATTATCTTAATTTTTCAAAGTTCATTTTGAATTTCTTTCATTGAAGTGCAAGAGTTGGAATATTTCAGTAGTGTTTTGTCGTGGTTTAGCTTGTCACAGATACATTCTCTTGATTTTTCAAAGTTTATTTTGAATTTCTTTAGCTGAAATGCAAGAGTTGTAATATTTCAGTAGTGTTTTGTCGTTGTTTACCTTCTCACAGTTAAATTCTCTTGATTTTTCAAAGTTCATTTGAATTTCTTTCATTGAAATAAAAGAGGTTGAATATTTCAGTACTGTTTTGTTGTGCTTTACCTTGTCACAGTTACATTCTCTTAATTTTTCAAAGTTCATTTTTAATTTCTTTCGTTGAAATTCAAGAGTTGGAATATTTCAGTAGTGTTTTGTAGTGGGTTTACCTTCTCACAGTTACATCCTCTTGATTTTTCAAAGTTCATTTTGGATTTTTTTACGTTGAAATGTAAGAGTTGGAATATTTCAGTAGTGTTTTATCATGGTTTACCTTGTCACAGTTACATTCTCTTGATCTTTCAAAGTTCATTTTGGATTTCTTTCGATGAAATGCAAGAGTTGGAATATTTCATTAGTGTTTTGCCGTGGTTTACTTTGTCACAGTTACATTTTCTTAATTTTTCAAAGTTTATTTTGGATTTTTTTCGTTGAAATGAAAAATTTGGAATATTTCAGTAGTGTTTTGGAATGGTTTACCTTGTCACAGTTACATTCTCTTAATTTTTCAAAGTTCATTTTGAATTTCATTCCTTGAAATGCAAGAGTTGGAATATTTCAGTAGTGTTTTGTCATGGTTTACCTTGTCACAGTTACATTCTCTTGATTTTCCAAAGTTCATTTTGGATTTTTTTCGTGAAATGTAAGAGTTGGAATATTTCAGTGGTGATATGCCGAGGTTTATTTTGTTTCTTAATTTTTCAAAGTTCATTTTGGATTTATTTCGTTGAAATGCAAGAGTTGGAATATTTCAGTAGTGTTTTGTCGTGGTTTACTTTGTCACAGTTACATTCTCTTGATTTTTCAAAGTTCATTTTGGATTTCTTTCGTTGAAATGTGTTTTGTTGTGCTTTACCTTGACACAGTAACATTTTCTTGATTCTTGTTAGGTTAGGTTAGGTTAGGCTAGATCAAGTTAAGTTAGGTTAGGTTAAGTTAGGTTAGGTTAGCCTACGTACGCGCGCGTACCTTGGAATATTACTGAAATATTTCAACTCTTGCATTTCAACGAAAAAAATTAAAAATGAACTTTGAAAAATTAAGAGAATGTAACTGTGACAAGGTAAAGCACTACAAAACACTACTGAAATAATCCAACTCTTGCATTTCAATGAAAGAAATTCAAATGAACTTTGAAAAATCAAGAGAATGTAACTGTGACAAGGTAAACCAGGACGAAACACTACTGAAATAATCCAACTCTCGCATTTCAACGAAAGAAATTCAAAATCAACTTTGAAAGATCACGAGAATGTAACTGTGACAAGGTAAATCACGACAGAACACTACTGAAATAATCCAACTCTTGCATTTCAACGAAATAAAACCAAAATTAACTTTGAAAACTCAAGAGAATGTAACTGTGACAAGGTAAACCACAACAAAACACTACTTAAATATTCCAACTCTTGCATTTCAATGAAAGAAATTCAGAATGAACTTTGAAAAATCAAGAGAATGTAACTGTGATATGGTAAACTACAACAAAACACTACTGAAATATTCCAACTCTTGCATTTCAACGAAAGAAATTCAAAATGAACTTTGAAAAATCAAGAAAATGTAACTGTGATAAGGTAAACCACAACAAAACATTACTTAAATAGTCCAACTCTTGCATTTCAACAAAAGAAATACAAAATGAACTTTGAAAAACCAAGAGAATGTAACTGTGACTATGTAAACCACGACAAAACACTATTGAAATATTCCAACTCTTGCATTTCATCGAAAGAAATCCAAAATGAACTTTGAAAAATTAACAGAATTTAAGTGTGACAATGTAAACCACAACAAATCACTACTGAAATATTCCAACTCTTGCATTTCAACGAAAGAAATTCAAATTGAACTTTGAAAAATCAAGAGAATATAACTATGACAAGGTAAACGATGACAAAACACTACTGAAATATACCAACTCTT
Organism: Artemia sp. Qi Xiang Cuo; assembly: GCF_049724085.1. Classification (NCBI taxonomy): domain Eukaryota; kingdom Metazoa; phylum Arthropoda; class Branchiopoda; order Anostraca; family Artemiidae; genus Artemia; species Artemia sp. Qi Xiang Cuo. The sequence goes on along the minus strand of NC_142806.1, from coordinate 63,044,722 downwards.
GTATTTCAACGAAAGAAATACAAAATGAACTTTGAAATATCAAGAGAATGCAACTGTGACAAGGTAAACCACGACAGAACACTATTGAAATAACCCAACTCTTGCATTTCAATTATAGAAATTCAAATGAACTTTGAAAAATCAAGAAAATGTAACTGTGACAAGGTAAACCACAACAAAACACTACTGAAATATTCCAACTCTTGCATTTCAACGATAGAAATCCAAAATGAACTCTGAAAAATCAAGAGAATGTATCTGTATTAAGGTAAACAATTACAAAACACTACTGAAATATTCCTACTCTCGCACTTCAATGAATGAAATTCCAATATGAACTGTTAAAAATGAAGAGAAGGAAACTGTGACAATATAAACCAAAAAAAAGCATTAATGAAATATTCCAACTCTTGCATTTCGATGAAAGAAATTCAAAATGAACTTTGAAAAACTAAGAGGATGTAACTGTGAAAAGGTAAACCGCGACAAAACACCATAGAAAAATTTCAACTCTCGCCTTTCAATGAAAGAAATTCACAAAGAGCTTTTAAAAATACAGAGAATGTAACTGTGGCAATTAAAACTACAAAAAAACAGTCCCTAATTAATTCAACTCATGAATTTTAACTAATGAAATTCAAAATGAACTTTGAAAAAAAAAAAAATTGTAACTGTGACAAGGTAAAGCACAACAAAACACTACTTAAATATTCCAACTCTTTCATTTCATCGAAAGAAATTCAAAATGAAGTTTGAAAAATTAGCATACTTTGTCAGGCGCATGTAAAACTATGACATAAAAGTACTGAAATTAACTTGCTTTAGCTTTACAATGAAAGAAATTCTATATGTACTATGAAAATTCGGGAGGATGTAGCTCCAAAGTTGTCCACCATAACAAAACAATACTGAAATAATCCGACTCTTGCATATCGGCAAAAGAAATCGCAAATGAAGTTCGAAAATTTAAGAGAATTTAACTGTGACAAGGTAAACTACGACAAAACATTACTGAAATATTTCAACTCTTGCATTTCAACGAAAGAAATTGAAAATGAACATTGAAAAATTAAGAGAATGTAACTGTGTTAAGGTAAACCACATCAAAACACTACTGAAATATTCTAACTCTTGCATTTCAATGAAAGAAAACCAAAATGAACTTTGAAAAATAAAGAAAATGTAACTGTGACAAGGTAAACCACGACAAAACACTACTGAAATATTCCAACTCTTGCATTTCAACGAAAGAAATTCGAAATGAACTTTGAAAAATCAAGAAAATGTAACTGTGATAAGGTAAACCACAACAAAACATTACTGAAATAATCCAACTCTTGAATTTCAACGAAAGAAATCCAAAATGAACTTTGAAAAATCAAGAGAATGTAACTGTGACAAGGTAAACCACGACAAAACACTATTGAAATATTCCAACTCTTGCATTTCATCGAAAGAAATACAAAATGAACTTTGAGTTACTTGAATGTAACTGTGACAAGGTAAATCATGACAGAACACTACTGAAATATTCCAACTCTTGCATTTCAAGTAAAGAAATTCGAAATGAACTTTGAAAAATCAAGAGACTGTATCTGTGACAAGGTAAACCACAACAAAACACTACTGAAATATTCCAACTCTTGCATTTCAACGAAAGAAATACAAAATGAACTTTGAGTTAATAGAATGGATCAGTCACAATGAACATCTATACAAAACACTTCAGAAACATATAGACTCTTTCTTTTGAATGAACGAAATTCAAAATGATCTTTGAAAAATCAACAGAATTTGAGTTTAACTAAACATCCAGTGAAAAGACACTATTGAATATTCAAGATCTTGCATTTCAACGAAAGAAATTCACAATGGACTTTCAAAAATCAAGAGAATGTAACTGTGACAAGGTAAACCACGACAAAACACTACTGAAATATTCCAACTCTTGCATTTCAACGAAAGAAATTCGAAATGAACTTTGAAAAATCAAGAAAATGTAACTGTGATAAGGTAAACCACAACAAAAAATTACTGAAATAGTCCAACTCTTGAATTTCAACGAAAGAAATCCAAAATGAACTTTGAAAAACCAAGAGAATGTAACTGTGACTATGTAAACCACGACAAAACACTATTGAAATAATCCAACTCTTGCACTTCATCAAAATAAATCCAAAATTAACTTTGAAAAATTAACAGAATGTAACTGTGACAATGTAAACCACAACAAAATACTACTGAAATATTCCAACTTTTGCATTTCATCTAAACAAATTCAAAATTAACTTTCAAAAATCAAGAGAATATAACTGTGACAAGTTAAACGATGACAAAACACTACTGAAATATTCCAACTCTTGTATTTCAACGAAAGAAATCCAAAATGAACTTTGAAATATCAAGAGAACGCAATTGTGACAAGGTAAACCACGACAGAACACTATTGAAATAACCCAAATCTTGCATTTCAATGATATAAATTCCAATGAACTTTGAAAAATCAAGAAAATGTAACAGTGACAAGGTAAACCACAACAAAACACTAATGAAATAATCAAACTCTTGCATTTCAAAGATAGAAATACAAAATGAACTCTGAATAATCAAGAGAATTTAACTGTCTTAAGGTAAACAATGACAAAACACTACTGAAATAGTCCTACTCTTGCATTTCAAAGAAAGAAATACAAAATGAAATTTGAAAAATCAAGAGAATGTAAGTGCCACAATTTAAACCACAACAAAACACTACTGAAATATTCCAACTCTTACATTTCATGAAAGAAATTCAAAATGAACTTTTAAAAATCAAGATAATGTAACTGTGAGAGGGTAAACAAAGACAAAACACTATTGAAATATTCCAACTCTAGCATTTCAACGAAAGAAATTCAAAATTAACTTTGAAAAATTAAGAGAATGTAACTGTGTTAAGGTAAACCACAACAAAACACTACTGAAATATTCCAACTCTTGCATTTTTGTGAAAGAAATTCAAAATTAACTTAGAAAAATCAAGAGAATATAACTGTGACAAGGGAAACCATGACAAAACACTACTGAAATAATCCAACTCTTGCATTTCATCGAAAGAAATTCAAAATGAACTTTGAAAAATCAAGAGAATGTAACTGTGATAAGGTAAACAATGACAAAACACTACTGAAATATTCCAACTCTTGCATTTCAACGAAAGAAATTCAAAATAAAATTTGAAAAATAAAGAGAATGTAACTGTGACAAGGTAAACCACAACAAAACACTACTGAAATATTCCAACTCTTGCATTTCAATGAAATAAATTCAAAATGAACTTTGAAAAATCAAGAGAATGTAACTGTGACAAGGTAAACGACAACAAAACACTACTGAAATATTTCAACTCTTGTATTTCAACGAAAGAAATTCAAAATGAACTTTGAAAAATTAAGAGAATGTAACTGTGTTAAGGTAAACCACAACAAAACACTTCTTAAATATACCAACTCTTGCATTATAGCAAAATAAAACCAAAATGAACCTTGAAAAATCGAGAAAATGTAACTGTGACAAGGTAAACCACAACCAAACACTACTGAAATATTCCAACTTTTGCATTTCAAAGTAAGAAATTCAAAATGAACTTTGAAAACTAAAGATAATGTTAGTGTGACAAGCTAAACCACAAAAAAACACTACTGAAATATTCCAACTCTTTCATTTCAAATTGAACTTTGAAAAATCAAGAGAATGTAGCTGTGACAAGGTAAACCATGATAAAACACTACTGAAATATTCCAACTCTTGCATTTCAACAAAGAAAATTCATAATGAACTTTGAAAAATCAAGAGAATGTAAGTGTGACAAGGTAAACCACAACAAAACACTACTGAAATATTCCAACTCTTGCATTTCAACAAAAGAAATCCAAAATGAACTTTGAAAAATCAAGAGAATGTAAGTGTGACAAGGTAAACCATAACAAAACACTACTGAAATATTCCAACTCTTGCATTTCAATGAAAGAAATCCAAAATGAACTTTGAAAAATCAAGAGAATGTAACTGTGACAAGGTAAACCACGACAAAACATTACTGAAATATTCCAACTCTTACATTTCAATGAAAGAAATCCACAATGAACTTCGAAAAAACCAGAAAATGTAAGTGTGACAATGTAAACAATAACAAAACACTACTGAAATATTCCAACTCTTGCATTTTAATGAAAGAAATTCAAAATGAACTTTGAAAAATTAAGAGAATGTAACTGTGACAATGTAAAACACGACAAACCACTACTGAAATATTCCAACTCTTGCATTTCAACGAAAGAAATTCAAAATGAACTTTAAAAAATTAAGAGAATGTAACTGTGACAATGTAAACCACAACAAAACACTACTGAAATATTCCAACTCTTGCATTTCAATTAAAGAAATTAAAAATTAACTTTTAAAAATTAAAATAATGTAACTGTGACAATGTAAACCACTACAAAACACTATTGACATAATCCAACCCTTGCATTTCAATTAAATAAATTCAAATGAACTTTTAAAAATCAAGAGAATATAACTGTGACAAGGTAAACCACGACGAAACACTACTGAAATATTCCAAGTCTTGCATTTAAATGAAAGAACTTAGAAATAAACATTGAAAAATCAAGAAAATGTATCTGTGACAAGGTAAACCACAGCAAAACTCTACTGAAATATTACAACTCTTGCATTTCAACGAAAGAAATACAAAATGAACTTTGAAAAATTAAGAGAGTGTAACTGTGACAAGGTAAATCAAGACATAACACTACTGAAATATTCCAACTCTTGCATTTCAATGAAAGAAATACAAAATGATCTTTGAAAAATTAATAGAATGTAACTGTGACAAGGTAAACCACAAAAGAACACTACTTAATATTCCAACTCTTGCATTTAAACGAAAGAAATTCATAATTAACTTTGAAAAATCAAGAAAATGTAACTGTGATAAGGTAGACCGCAACAAAACACTACTGAAATATTCCAACTCTTGCATTTCAACTAAAGAAATTCAAAATGAACTTTGAAAAATCAAGAAAATGTAACTGTGATAAGGTAAACCACAACAAAACATTACTGAAATAATCCAACTCTTGCATTTCAACGAAAGAAATCCAAAATGAACTTTGAAAAACCAAGAGAATGTAACTGTGACTATGTAAACCACGACAAAACACTATTGAAATATTCCAACTCTTGCATTTCAACGAAAGAAATCCAAAATGAACTTTGAAAAATTAACAGAATGTAAGTGTGACAAGTAACCACAACAAAACACTACTGAAATATTCCAACTCTTGCATTTCAACGAAACAAATTCAAAATGAACTTTGAAAAATCAAGAGAATTTAACTGTGACAAGGTAAACGATGACAAAACACTACTGAAATATTCCAACTCTTGTATTTCAACGAAAGAAATCCAAAATGAACTTTGAAATATCAAGAGAATGCAACTGTGACAAGGTAAACCACGACAAAACACTATTGAAATAACCCAACTCTTGCATTTCAATGATAGAATTCAAATAGAAAACACTACTGAAATATTCCAACTCTTGCACTTCAACGAAACAAATTCAAAATGAACTTTGAAAAATCAAGAGAATGTAACTGTGATAAGGTAAACTGCAACAAAACACTACTGAAATATTCCAACTCTTGCATTTCAAAGAAAGAAATTCAAAATGAATTTTGAAAAATCAAGAGAATGTAACTGTGACAAGCTAAACCACGACAAACCACTAATGAAATATTACAACTCGTTTATGTCATTTAAAGAAATTAAAAATTAATATTGAAAAATAAATATAATTTAACTTTGAAACGTTTAACGACAATAAAACAATATTTAAATATTCCAAGTCTCTTATTTCACAGAAAGAAATCAAAATATAACATTGAAAAATTAAGAAAAGGTAAGTTTGTTAAGGTAAAGCACATCAAAGCACTGTTGATATTATCAAGCTCATTCACTTAAACAATAAAAAACAGCAATGAACTTTTATAAATCAAGAGAAAGTAACTGTGAGAAGGTAGAACACAACAAAACATTAATGAAATATTACCTCTCTCAAATTTCAAAGAAAGAAATCCACAATGAACTTTGAAAAATCAAGAAAATGTAAGTGTGACAATGTAAACCATAACAAAATACTACTGAAATATTCCAACTGAGAATCCTACCCCCCACTGATTTAATACACATAGTTCAAGTTCAAACAAATGAAATGACTTCGATAAATTCTCACAGCCGTATTATTGAACAAAGTGGGGGTGGAGGGTGAGATAATATACAAGAGGGGGATGGTAACAATATACAATTTACAACATTACCAGATTTTCATCAATCAAATTCAATATTAAATACAATAGTCGTTTATAGTGCAACCTTTGGGGATCCCTTTAATACACTTAAGAGGGAACTTTTATATTTGACCCTATAAATATTGTTCATGTATATGTAGAAAAAATCGTGCACTGTTCGAAAACCAGATTCAGTTGTGGGGGGGGGGTAGGGACTCTATTAAGGCTTCAAGTGTTTTAAAGATATTTTATTTGAACGAGGGCAAAAGCGGGATGTACGATCATTAAGTACATACCGAGATGTTAGTGGTCTATTCTCATTTGGAAAATTATGAAACAGTTTATATGCAGTGGATAGACCACATTATTACGCATCTCGAAAATTTAAATGAAAATTGTAGTGGTTCCAGAGTTTTATTTATTGAAAATTTAAGCGTTAATATTTTTAAATTTAAAAAGATTTTATTTTGAGAGGGGGGGCATAGAGATGCGGGTACAGTTTTAAAATTTCATCCAGATTTAGAGGGGTGCAAAGGCATTCAACGAATCTGTTTTGAAACAGGCCAAAACTGTTTCATGTAAGGTTTCCTCATATCAGAATTCGAACCACTGAAAGATGACGCTACGACGAAAAATTTGGAATACTGGGCTGTACATTGGAAGGAGGGGTCTTATTTTCCCCCTGTAGACTACTTTTGTTTAGAGGGAAAATTTCCAGTAACGCTAAGGTCAATTGATATTTTCGAACGGGCCAATGCCCATTTAAATATCGGCGTTACTGTGATTCAATATGAAACTGAATTTGATAAGGAAGTACGTTCTAATAAAAAGGGGGTGTTGTTCCCAGTAAGAGGCCCGTCAATTGAATTGGTGAAGCACTGGTTTTGGTTGTTATAGACACCATCTAGTGAACCCAATGCAATTGGCCATTTTAACCACATTACAGATATCATTAGAGTTCGGGGGGAGGGTAAAAAGAAGACGGGGGTATGTTTCTACTGTCCAACATGCCTGTCTATATTTCATAGGGATTTAAAGGTAAAGAATCATATGAAGCATTGCAGGTGGCATAGCTATCAATCAGTGGAAACAGTTTCGGGTGACAGGGCCATTTTAAGGTTTAAATAATTTCAAAATACCATCCTGCACAGTACTAAGATCGCTTTGGATTATGAAGCTAAGCTAGTGGATGGGAAAGATCATCGATTTACGAGTCGAATCAAATAACATCAAGCTACTGCGGTTTTTTATGCCCACTCACAAAGAGACAACTCTAAAACAATACAATCATTAGAAGTAGTCGAGACGTTAGATGAGACTGAGTTCCTGATCAAGGCATTTACTAAATTAATTGTCACTTCAAACGGAGCTATTTCTCGTTTTAGAAATACTAATAAATACCCAATGTTTTTGTCCGCAGAGGATCGTCTGGTTATTAAAAATCAAAACATATGCTGGGTTTGTCAGGGGGACATTGAAGCGGGGACTAAGGGGAACGGGACGAGGGGGAAAAGAGGGGGGAAGGGAAAAGTCAGAGATCATAACCACTTGTGGCAGGAAATAACATCAGGGGGTAGTAATTTTCGTGGTGTAGCACATCAATCGTGCAATGTGAATGTAAGCCAACAGTTTTGTATACCGCTTTTCATTCACAATTCAAATTACGATTTAAAATTTATTTTACCGGCTTTGGCACGTATGCCCAGGGAGAGAGGGGGAGTAGATAGTCCATGGGTAAACAATTCATTTACCTACAATATTATCCCCAAATCAGCTGAGAAGCCGGTGCTTTTAGAGTTGAAATGGCAGGTAGTGAATAATGGGCATACGTGCTGGAATAAAATCCGGTTTTTAGATTCATGTAACAAGTTTCACGAACAAAAATCGACATACAACAAGTTCCGCGAACAGAAAATAATCAGCGTGCAACATTGTCTATGAAGAAAATCAGTTTCATGGGGAGAAAACGAGTGTACATGTTTCACAAAAAAATGACATATACCAAGCTTCTTGAATAAAGATAGACATGCTACAAGCTCCACGAAGAAAAAAATCAGTATGCAACATGTTTCACGAACAATAATAAGCATCCGATGAGTTCCATAAACAAAATCTGTTTCGCGAGGAAACGAAAATCAATGTAAACGTTTTCTAAGAGAAAAACAAACAAAATACAACGAGTTTCACAAACAAAATACAGCACACACCCAGTTCAATAAAATAAATCATCAAGCAACAAGTTCCGTGAACAAAATCATTTTCACGAGGTGAAAAAAATTAATGTACAAGTTTCATACAAGCTTATAGATAATTTAGGATCTAATTATCTATAATCTAATAGATACTTAGCTTAGGCCACAGTTTATAGAATTATCCAGTAAGTTTATCGCAGATCATTTCTGGTGTTCATTCTCGGTGTGAACAAAAAGCTCCTCCCACTTATTTCTGCATTAGCGGGTTAGTCTGTTTCCGTCAATCAATGAGAAATGGTTACAAAGTGCATTATTCGTAATAGCGGGTTTCCACTTGTTTCGTGTCCAAGAGAAATCTGACTTGTCTACCCGTGAAAAGATCTAATGCCGCTTATTTTTATATCTGCAAAAACGTTTTCTGGAGCACTCGCACCTTGGTCCGGGTTTTTATAATGGGTGAGATAGGGTATGATCATACTGCTCATTCTATAAACTGTGGCTTAGGCTCAGTGGAAAAACAATCATCGTACAATAAGATTCAGGAACAAAATCAGCAAGGAACGACTTCCACGAACAATACGAGTTTTACAATGAGAAAAATATCAATGCACGTATTCACGAAGAGAAAAATCAACATGTGACAAGTTTTACTGACAAAATTAGCATGCAACAAGTTCCACGAAAAAAATCAGCCTGTATCAAGTTCCATGAAGAAAATCAGTTTCACGAGGAGAAAAATCAATGTACAACTTTCCCGAAGAGAAAAATATACATGTAACAAGTTTCACTAACAAAACGAGCACTCTCGTTTTGTTCAAGAGATTTGAATCTCTTGAATTTCGTGTTGAAAAACTTGAAGAAAAGCTGGACGATTTCGAGCAGGAGAAACTACTGGATTCATTAGTATATACTGGACTAAAGCAAACACCAGGAGTTGAGTTATATGTGGCTGTATTTGATACTATTGTGAACAAGAAGGACCTGTCAACGATAACTCAGTCTCAAGTATAAAAGACTACCAGATTCATACTTAAAAACCCCACTGCCCCAAGCAATTCGAGTAACAATGTGTCTCCTGTCCTTGTGAAATTCGTGACTAAAGAAATTGCTTATGGTATATTTAAAGCAAAGTCAAAGCTAGCTTGAAAAATCAGGGATTTTAGTTATTAAACACCTGACAAAAAGGAAAAAGTCAATCATAGACGGTGCACGTGAATTTTATGGTATAAACAATTTTTGGTCAGATCCTAGGTGCATTTTTATGCGCCAGTAAGGCGTTGAGTGGTTGTTTTTTCATTGTATTCGATATAATATTTTTTCGTTATTTTCATGTACCCTTAGTTTCGCTTTTTTTTTCTTTTTTTCTTTTTCTTGCTTATGTGTTTTGCTGTCCGTTTATTATTATTATTATTATTATTATTATTATTATTATTATTATTATTGTATTTTCTTTGTTCGTGGGAAATATTCCTACTCTTGCATTTCAACGAAAGAAATCCAAAATGAACTTTGAAAAATCAAGAGAATGTAACTTTGACAAGGTAAACCACAACAAAACACTACTGAAATAATCCAACTCTTGCATTTCATGAAAGAAATCCAAAATAAACTTTGAAAAATCAAGAGAATGTAACTGTGACAAGGTAAACCACAACAAAACAATACTGAAATATTCCAACTCTTGTATTTCAACGAAAGAAATCCAAAATTAACTTTGAAAAATCAAGATAATGTAACTGTGACAAGATAAACCACGACAAAATACTAATGAAATATTCCAACTCTCGCATTTCAATGAAAGAAATTCAAAATGAACTTTGAAAAATTAAGAGAATGTAACTGTGTTAAGGTAAACTACAACAAAACACTACTGAAATATTCCAACTCTTGCATTTTTGTGAAAGAAATTCAAAATTAACTTAGAAAAATCAAGAGAATCTAAATGTGACAATGGAAACCAAGACAAAACACTAATGAAATAATCAAACTATTGCATTTCATCGAAAAAAATTCAAAATGAACTTTTAAAAATCAAGAGAATGTAACAGTGATAAGGAAAACCACAAAAAAACACTACAGAAATATTCCAACTCTTGCATTTCATAGAAAAAAATTCAAAATGAACTTTGAAAAATCAAGAGAATTTAACTGTGTCAAGGTAAACAAAGACAAAACACTACTGAAATATTCCAACTCTCGCATTTCAAAGAAAGAAATTCAAGATAAAATTTGAAAAATAAAGAGATTGTAACTGTGACAAGGTAAACCGCATCAAAACACTACTGAAATATTCCAACTCTTGCATTTCAATGAAAGAAATTCAAAATGAACTTTGAAAAATCAAGAGAATGTAACTGTGACAAGGTAAACCACAACAAAACACTACTGAAATATTTCAAGTCTTGTATTTCAACGAAAGAAATTCAAAATGAACTTTGAAAAATTAAGAGAATGTAACTGTGTTAAGGTAAACCACAACAAAACACTACTGAAATATTCCAACTCTTTCATTTCAACGAAAGAAATTCAAAATGAACCTTGAAAAATTAATGGAATGTAACTTTGACAAAGTAAACCAATACAAAAGACAACTGAAATATTCCATCTCTTGAATTTCATCGAAAGAAATACAAAATTAACTTTGAAAAAGTAAGAGAATTTAATTGTGACAAGTTAAACCACAAAAAAAAAACACTACTTAAATAATCCAACTTTTTCATTTAAAGGAACTAAAACATACATGATCCTTGAAAATTAGTGAAAATGTAACTGTGACAGGGTAAACCCAGACAAAACACTACTGAAATATTCCAACTCTCGAATTTAAACGAAAGAAATTCAAAATTAACTTTGAAAACTCAAGAGAATGTTAGTGTGACAAGCTAACCCACAAAAAAACACTACTGAAATATTAAACCTCTTTAATTTCAAATTGAACTATGAAAAATCAAGATAATGCATCTGTAACAAGGTAAACCAATAAAAAACACTACTGAAATATTCCAACTCTTGGATTTCAAAAAATAAAATCCAAAATGAAATTTGAAACATCAAGAGAATGTAAGTGTGACAAGGTAAACCATGACAAAACACTACTGAAATATTCCAACTCTTGTATTTCAACAAAAGAAATCCAAAATGAACTTTGAAAAATCAAGAGAATGTAAGTGTGACAAGATAAACCATAACAAAACACTACTGAAATATTCCAACTCTTGCATTTCAATGAAAGAAATCCAAAATGAACTTTGAAATATCATGAGAATGTAACTATGACAAGGTAAACTACGACAAAACACTACTGAAATCTTCCAACTCTTACATTTCAATGAAAGAAATTCAAAATTAACTTTGAAAAATCAAGAGAATGTAACTGTGACAATGTAAACCAATTCAAAACACTGCTTAAACATAACAGCTCTTTCATTTCAATTATTGAAATTCAAAATGAACTTTGAAAAATTAAGAGAATTGAACTTTGACATTTTAAAGAAAAAAGAATCGCTACTAAAATATACAGACTCTTGAATTTCAATGATAGAAATCAAAATTGAACTTTGGAAATATCAGAAAATATAACTGTGACAATGTAAACCTTAACAAACCACTACTGAAATAATCCAACTCATGCATTTCAATTAAAAAATCAAAATTAACTTTGAAAAATTAAAAGAATATAACTGTGATAAGGTAAACCACGACAAAACACTAATGAAATATTCCAACTATTGCATTTTAATGAAAGAAATTCAAAATGAAGTTTTAAAACTTAGGAGAATGTAACTGTTAAATGGCAAACCGCAGCTATCGTCAACATAAATAATAAAAGTCATTAATTTGAAAGACCTAAATACAAATTGAAATCTGAAAAATAAATAGACTGTAACATTTACAAGCAAAACCAAGACAAAAACAAACTGAAATAATAAAACTCTTGTATTTCAACGAAAAAAAATCAAAATGAACTTTAAAAAATCAAGAGATTGTAACTGTGACAAGGTAAACCACAACAAAACACTACTGAATATTCCAATTCTTGCATTTCAATTAAAGAATTCCAAAATGAACTTTGGAAAATCAAGAGAATGTAACTGTGACAAGGCAAACAACGACAAAACACTACTGAAATATTCCAGCTCTTACATTTCAATGAAAGAAATCCACAATGAACTTCGAAAAATCAAGAAAATGTAAGTGTGACAATGTAAACAATAACAAAACACTACTAAAATATTCCAATTCTCTCATTTTAATGAAAGAAATTCAAAATGAACTTTGAAAAATTAAGAGAATGTAACTGTGACAATGTAAAACACGACAAACCACTACTGAAATATTCCAACTCTTGCATTTCAAATAAAGAAATTCAAAATGAACTTTGAAAAATTAATAGAATGTAAATGTGACAAGGTAAACCACAACAAAACAATGCTTAAATATACCAACACTTGCATTTCAATGAAAGAAATAAAAAATGAAATTTGAAAAAATAAAATAATGTAACTGTAACAAGGTAAAGCACTACAAAACACTATTGAAATAATCCATCTCTTGCATTTCAATGAAAGAAATTCAAATGAACTTTGAAAAATCAAGAGAATGTAACTGTGACAAGGTAAACCACGACAAACCACTACTGAAATATTCGAAGTCTTGCATTTCAATGAAAGAAATTAAAAATGAAAATTGAAAAATCAAGAGAATGTATCTGTGACAAGGTAAACAACAACAAAACTCTACTGAAATATACCAACTCTTGCATTTCAACGAAAGAAATACAAAATGAACTTTGAAAAATTAAGAGAGTGTAACTGTGACAAGGTAAACAATGACATAACACTACTGAATATTCCAACTCTTGCATTTCAATTAAAGAAATTCACAATGATCTTTGAAAAATAAAGAGAATGTATCTGTGAAAAGTTAAACCACAACAAAACACTAATGAATATTCCAACTCTTGCATTTCAACGAAAGAAATTCAGAATGAACTTTGAAAAATAAAGAAAATGTAACTGTGATAAGGTAGACCAAAACAAAACATTACTGAAATATTTCAACTCTTTCATATCAACGAAAGAAATTCAAAATGAACTTTGAAAAATCAAGAAAATGTAACTGTGAAAAGGTAAACCACAACAAAACATTGCTGAAATAATCCAAGTCTTGAATTTCAACAAAAGAAATCCATAATGAACTTTGAAAAAACAAGAGAATATATCTGTGACTATGTAAACCATGACAAAACACTATTGAAATATTCCAACTCTTGCATTTCATCGTCAGAAATCAAAAATGAACTTTGAAAAATTAAGAGAATGTAAGTGTGACAAGGTAAACCACAAAAAAATACTACTTAAATATTCCAACTCTTGCATTTCAACGAAACAAATTCAAAATGAACTTTGAAAAATCAAGAGAATATAACTGTGACAAGGTAAACGATGACAAAACACTACTGAAATATTCCAACTCTTGTATTTCAACGAAAGAAATCCAAAATGAACTTTGAAATATCAAGAGAATGTAACTGTGACAAGGTAAACCACGACAGAACACTATTGAAATAACCCAACTCTTGCATTTCAATGAATGAAATTCAAATGAACTTTGAAAAATTAAGAGAATGTAACTGTGATAAGGTAAACTTCAACAAAACACTACTGAAATATTCCAACTCTTGCATTTCAACGAAAGAAATCCAAAATGAATTTTGAAAAATAAAGAGAATGTAACTGTGAAAAGCTAAACCACGACAAACCACTAATGAAATATTCCAACTCTTGTATTTCATTGAAACAAATTCAAAATGAATTTTGAAAAATCAAGAGAATTTAGCTTTGACACGGTTAACCACAACAAAACACTACTGAAATATTTCAACTCTTGCATTTCAACAAAAGAAATTCAAAATGAACTTTGAAAAATTAAGAGAATGTAACTTTGTTAAGGTAAAGCACAACAAAGCACTACTGAAATATTCCAACTATTGCATTTCAATGAAAAAAATCCAAAATGAACTTTGAAAAATCAAGAGAATATAACTTTGACAGGGTAAAACAAGACAAAACATTACTGAAATATTCCAACTCTTGCATTTCAATGAAAGAAATCCAAATAGAACTTCGAAAAAACAAGAAAATTTAAGTGTGACAATGTAAGCAATAACAAAACACTACTGAAATATTCCAACTGAGAATCCTACCCCCCACTGATTTAATACACATAGTTCAAGGTCAAACAAATGAAATGACTTCGATAAATTCTCACAGCCGTCTTATTGAACAAAGTGGGGATGGAGGGGGAGATAATATACAAGAGGGGGATGGTAACAATATACAATTTACCACATTACCAGATTTTCATCAATCAAATTCAATATTAAATACAATAGTCGTTTATAGTGCAACCTTTGGGGATCCCTTTAATACACTTAAGAGGGGAATTTTATATTTGACCCTATAAATATTGTTCATGTATATGTAGAAAAAATTCGTGCACTGTTCGAAACCAGATTCAGTTGTGGGGGGGGGGGGGTAGGGACTCTGGTAAGGCTTAAATTGTTTTAAAGATATTTTATTTGAAATAGGGCAAAAGCGTGATGTACGATCATTAAGTACATACCGAGATGTTATTGGTCTATTCTCATTTGGAAAATTATGAAACAGTTTATATGCAGTGGATAGACCACATTATTACGCATCTCGAAAATTTAAATGAAAATTGTAGTGGTTCCAGAGTTTTGTTTATTGAAAATTTAAGCGTTAATATTTGTAAATTTAAAAAAGATTTTATTTTGAGAGGGGGGCATAGGGATGCGGGTACAGTTTTAAAATATAACCCCGATTTAGAAGGTTGTAAGGGCGTTCAACGAATCTGTTTTGAAACAGGCTAAAACTGTTTCATGTAAGGTTTCCTCATATCAGAATTCGAACCACTGAAAGATGACGCTACGACGAAAACTTTGGAATACTGGGCTGTACATTGGAAAGAGGGGTCTTATTTTCCCCCTGTAGACTACTTTTGTTTAGAGGGAAAATTTCCAGTAACTCTAAGGTCAATTGATATTTTCGAACGGGCCAATGCCCATTTAAATATCGGCGTTACTGTGATTCAATATGAAACTGAATTTGATAAGGACGTACGTTCTAATAAAAAGGGGGTGTTGTTCCCAGTAAGAGGCCCGTCAATTGAATTGGTGAAGCACTGGTTTTGGTTGTTATAGACACCACCTAGTGAACCCAATGCAATTGGCCATTTTAACCAACTGACAGATATCATTAGAGTTCTGGGGGAGGGTAAAAAGAATAAGGGGGTATGTTTCTACTGTCCAACATGCCTGTCTATATTTCATAGGGATTTAAAGGTAAAGAATCATATGAAGCATTGCAGGTGGCAGAGCTATCAATCAGTGGAAACAGTTTCGGGTGACAGGGCCATTTTAAGGTTTAAATAATTTCAAAATACCCTCCTGCACAGCAATAAGATCGCTTTGGATTATGAAGCTAAGCTAGTGGATGGGAACGATCATCGATGTCCGAGTCGAATCAAATAACATCAAGCTACTGCGGTTTTTTATGCCCACGCACAAAGAGACAACTCTAAAACAATACAGTCGTTAGAAATAGTCGAGACGTTAGATGAGAATGAGTGCCTGATCAAGGCATTGACTAAATTAATTGTCACTGCAAATGGAGCTATTTCTCGTTTGAGAAATACTCATAAATACCCAATGTTGTTGTCCGCAGAGGATCGTCTGGTGATTAAAAATCAAAAAATATGCTGGGTTTGTAAGGGGGAAATTGAAGAGGGGACTAAGGGGAAAGGGACTAGGGGGAAAAGAGGGGGGAAGGGAAAAGTCAGAGATCATAACCACTTGTGGCAGGAAATAACCTCAGGGGGTAGTAATTTTCGTGGTGTAGCACATCAATCGTGCAATGTGAATGTAAGCCAACAGTTTCTTATACCGCTTTTCATTCACAATTCAAATTACGATTTAAAATTTATTTTACCGGATTTGGCACGTATGCCCAGGGAGAGAGGGGGAGTAGATAGTCCATGGGTAAACAATTCATTTACCTACAATATTATCCCCAAATCAGCTGAGAAGCCGGTGCTTTTAGAGTTGAAATGGCAGGTAGTGAATAATGGGCATACGTGCTGGAATAAAATCCGGTTTTTAGATTCATGTAACAAGTTTCACGAACAAAAATCGACATACAACAAGTTCCGCGAACAGAAAATAATCAGCGTGCAACATTGTCTATGAAGAAAATCAGTTTCATGGGGAGAAAACGAGTATACATGTTTCACAAAAAAATGACATATACCAAGCTTCTTGAATAAAGATAGACATGCTACAAGCTCCACGAAGAAAAAAATCAGTATGCAACATGTTTCACGAACAATAATAAGCATCCGATGAGTTCCATAAACAAAATCTGTTTCATGAGGAAACGAAAATCAATGTAAACGTTTTCTAAGAGAAAAACAAACAAAATACAACGAGTTTCACAAACAAAATACAGCACACACCCAGTTCAATAAAATAAATCATCAAGCAACAAATTCCGTGAACAAAATCATTTTCAAGAGGTGAAAAAAATTAATGTACAAGTTTCATACAAGCTTATAGATAATTTAGGATCTAATTATCTATAATCTAATATATACTTAGCTTAGGCCACAGTTTATAGAATTATCCAGTAAGTTTATCGCAGATCATTTCTGGTGTTCATTCTCGGTGTGAACAAAAAGCTCCTCCCACTTATTTCTGCATTAGCGGGTTAGTCTGTTTCCGTCAATCAATGAGAAATGGTTACAAAGTGCATTATTCGTAATAGCGGGTTTCCACTTGTTTCGTGTCCAAGAGAAATCTGACTTGTCTACCCGTGAAAAGATCTAATGCCGCTTATTTTTATATCTGCAAAAACGTTTTCTGGAGCACTCGCACCTTCGTCCGGGTTTTTATAATGGGTGAGATAGGGTATGATCATACTGCTCATTCTATAAACTGTGGCTTAGGCTCAGTGGAAAAACAATCATCGTACAATAAGATTCAGGAACAAAATCAGCAAGGAACGACTTCCACGAACAATACGAGTTTTACAATGAGAAAAATATCAATGCACGTATTCACGAAGAGAAAAATCAACATGTGACAAGTTTCACTGACAAAATTAGCATGCAACAAGTTCCACGAAAAAAATCAGCCTGTATCAAGTTCCTTGACGAAAATCAGTTTCACGAGGAGAAAAATCAATGTACAAATTTCACGAAGAGAAAAATATACATGTAACAAGTTTCACTAACAAAACGAGCACTCTCGTTGTGTTCAAGAGATTTGAATCTCTTGAATTTCGTGTTGAAAAACTTGAAGAAAAGCTGGACGATTTCGAGCAGGAGAAACTACTGGATTCATTAGTATATACTGGACTAAAGCAAACACCAGGAGTTGAATTAAATGTGGCTGTATTTGATACTATTGTGAACAAGATGGACCTGTCAACGATAACTCAGTCTCAAGTATAAAAGGCTACCAGATTCATACTTATGAACCACACTGCCCCAAGCAATTCTAGTAACAATGTGTCTCCTGTCCTTGTGAAGTTCGTGAATAAAGAAATTGCTTATGGTATATTTAAAGCAAAGTCAAAGCTAGCTAAATCAGGGATTTTAGTTATTAAACACCTGACAAAAAGGAAAAAGTCAATCATAGACGGTGCACGTGAATTTTATGGTATAAACAATTTTTGGTCAGATCCTAGGTGCATTTTTATGCGCCAGTAAGGCGTTGAGTGGTTGTTTTTTCATTGTATTCGATATAATATTTTTTCGTTATTTTCATGTACCCTTAGTTTCGCTTTTTTTTCTTTTTTTCTTTTTCTTGCTTATGTGTTTTGCTGTATGTTATATTATTATTATTATTATTATTATTATTATTATTATTATTTTATTTTCTTTGTTCGTGGGAAATATTCCTACTCTTGCATTTCAACGAAATAAATCCAAAATTAACTTTGACATATCAATCGAAATTAGCTTCGACAAGGTGAAACACAAAAAAACACTAATGAAATATTCCAACTCTTGCATTTCAGTTAAAGAAATTAGAAATGAAATTTTAAAAATAGTGAGAATGTAGGCTTTACATGGTAAACCACAACCAAACACTACTTAAATATTACAACTCTTCAATTTAAACGAAAGAAATCCAAAATGAACTTTGAAAAACCAAGAGAATGTAACTGTGACTATGTAAACCACGACAAAACACTATTGAAATATTCCAACTCTCGCATTTCAACGAAAGAAATTCAAAATGAACTTTGAAAAATTAAGAGAATGTAACTGTGTTAAGGTAAACTACAACAAAACACTACTGAAATATTCCAACTCTTGCATTTTTGTGAAAGAAATTCAAAATTAACTTAGAAAAATCAAGAGAATCTAACTGTGACAAGGTAAACCATGACAAAACACTATTGAAATAATCCAACTCTTGCATTTCATCGAAAGAAATTCAAAATGAACTTTGAAAAATCAATAGAATGTAACTGTGATAAGGAAAACCAAAAAAAAAACACCACTGACATATTCCAATTCTTTCATTTAAAAGAAAAAAATTCAAAATGAACTTTTAAAAATCAAGAGAATTTAACTGTGTTAAGTTAAACAAAGACAAAACACTACTTAAATATTCCAACTCTTGCATTTCAACGAAAGAAATTCAAAATAAAATTTGATATATCAAGAAAATGTAATTGTGACAAGGTAAACCGCATCAAAACACTACTGAAATATTACAAATCATGCATTTCAACGAAAGAAATTCGAAATGAACTTTGAAAAATAAATAGAATTTAACTCTGAAATGGTAAACGACAACAAAACACTACTGAAATATTTCAACTATTGTATTTCAACGAAAGAAATTCAAAATGAACTTTGAAAATCACGAGAATGTGACTGTGTCTAGGTAAATCGCAACAAAACACTACTGAAATATTCCAAATCATGCATTCCAACGATTGAAATCTAAAAAAAACCTGAAAAAATAAAGAGACTGTATGTCTGATATAGAATAACATGAGAAACCACTATTGAAATATTCCAACTCTATCATTTCATAGAAATAAATACATAATTAACTTTTAAAAAATAAGATAATGTAAATGTTAAAAGTTAAAACACAAAAATAACACTAATTAAGTAGTTAAACTCTTGAATTTCAGCAAAATAAATCCAAAATGAAACTTGAAGAATTGATAGAATGTAACTGTGACAAGGTAAACAACAACAAAACACTACTGAAATATTCTAACTTTTGCATTTCAACGTTAGAAATTCAAAATGAACTTTGAAAACTCAAGAGAATGTAAGTGTGACAAGGTAAACCACAAAAAAACACTACTGAAATATTCCAACTCTTGTCGATTTCAACAAAGAAAATTCAAAATGAACTTTAAAAAATCAAGAGAATGTAAGTGTGACATGGTAAAGCACAACAAAACACTACTTAAATATTTCAGTTCTTGCATTTCAACGAAAGAAATACAACATGAACTTTGAAAAATCAAGAGAATGTAAGTGTGACAAGATAAACCATAACAAAACACTACTGAAATATTCCAACTCTATCATTTAAATGAAAGAAATTGAAAATGAAGTTTGAAAAATCTAGAGAATGTAAGTGTGACAAGGTAAACCATGATAAAACATTACTGAAATATTCCAGCTCTTACATTTCAATGAAAGAAATCCACAATGAACTTCGAAAAATCAAGAAAATGTAAGTGTGACAATGTAAACCATAACAAAACACTACTGAAATATTCCAATTCTTGCATTTTAATGAAAGAAATTCAAAATGAACTTTGAAAAATTAAGAGAATGTAACTGTGACAATATAAAACACGACAAAACACTACTGAAATATTCCAACTCTTGCATTTAAACGAAAGAAATTCCAAAATGAACTTTAAAAAATTAATAGAATGTAACTGTGACAATGTAAACCACAACAAAACATTACTGAAATAATCCAACTCTTGAATTTCAACGAAAGAAATCCAAAATGAACTTTGAAAAACCAAGAGAATGTAACTGTGACTATGTAAACCACGACAAAACACTACTGAAATATTCCAACTCTTGCATTTCAACGAAAGAAATCCAAAATGAAATTTGAAAAATTAACAGAATGTAACTGTGACAAGGTAAACGATGACAAAACACTACTGAAATATTCCAATTCTTGTATTTCAACGAAAGAAATCCAAAATGAACTTTGAAATATCAAGAGAATGCAACTGTGACAAGGTAAACCACGACAAAACACTATTGAAATAACCCAACTCTTGCATTTCAATGATAGAAATTCAAATGAACTTTGAAAAATCAAGAGAATGTAACTGTGACAAGCTAAACCACGACAAAACACTAATGAAATATTCCAACTCTTGCATTTCAGTGAAACAAATCCAAAATGAATTTTGAAAAATCAAGAGAATTTAGCTTTGACACGGTTAAGCCACAACAAAACACTACTTAAATATTTCAACTCTTGCATTTCAAAAAAAGAAATTCAAAATGAACTTTGAAAAATCAAGAGAATGTAACTTTGATAAGGTAAACCACAACAAAGCACTATTGAAATATTCCAACTCTTGCATTTCAACGAAAGAAATCCACAATGAACTTTGAAAAATCAAGAGATTGTAATTGTGACAAGGTAAAACACGACAAAACAATACTGAAATATTCCAACTCTTACATTTCAATGAAAGAAATCCACAAAGAACTTTGAAAAATCAA
>NC_142806.1:62772186-62792405 GCF_049724085.1 Artemia sp. Qi Xiang Cuo | reverse complement strand
TAAAATAAAGAATTTCTTGATGAGCGAAGATGGGTGAGGGGGAGGGGGCTGTCTTCTATAGGTATTCGTTCTCGGTTCCCACGAGGTTTATTTTTTATTTATCTATAAAATTGCATCTTTTCTTACATTTTGTGTTTTCTTTCAATATATAGCCTATGTAGAAAGTGAGTAAAATATTGAGTCCTACCACAAACAAATCTGTATAGATTTTCACGAGATAGGTCTTTTTGATATGATTTTTTTGTGAATATTGGTCTTTAATAAAAATGAATTTCTCTCTCTCTTAATAGGTACAAAAAGCAGCCTAGCGAGCAGGAACTCATTCGGAATTAAAGGTTTTCTAACGGTTTTCATCACTTACAAAGTCATAATTTGAGTGATATCCTTCTAAGGTATACATTTAAGGTGGATCCAGCCCATATAGGAATAACATAGGTGCTAAAACTAGCTCTACATCCGGCATATCAACTCTACTAGGACATAAGTTGGGTAGCCTTTTCTATGTGCCCCGGGCCCTAATATTAATGTATAAAAGAAGCAGGCCGCCCAGCGAGCAGGAACTCATTCGGGGTTGAAGATTTTCTAAGGTCTTTCATTACTTACAAAGTCGTAGTTTGAGTGATATCCTTTGTGGTCGGATTTGTACGGCTTCTTTGCCTTCTATTGCTCTGGTCAACATCATGTCTTGTCTAACGTAATATTCAGATCCAGTATTGACAATATAGGGAAGCTCACAACGAACAGGTAGCTGATAGCCCAAATAACGACTCTCTTGATTACATCGAGGTATGGCATTCCCGTCTGGAGTTGTAAAATTCTAGAAAAAAAATAGATTAGCCACACTGTTTTGAACCCAAAGCAAAAGGGCAAGGCTTATTTTTCTTAATTTTAAAGAGGACAAAATAAGGTATAACTTTTTTGGGGGGAATAGCTTTTGCTTCATTACGGTACCTGATTAAATGAATACGAAAACAAAGTTTACTGAGACCAAACTGGCCAAAAATGGCAAAACAAGAAAATATAGGACAATAAGAAAAGGAGATAGGAGAAATTAGAGATAAATACTTCAAAAGACCATTCTGTGGTATAACATAGACTCTGTGTCCACCTCTGACATTAGCCTCAGTTTTAAATTAGTTCCCAAGGAGCTCCTAACTCTACCCTCTCCTACTTTATGGATTAAAATAGTAGTCTATGTGAAGACGAGCAATTTTTATCTAAACAAATGATCCTGGAAAACTTAGTCAGTTTCTCTTGGATATTGGAAGTTGTTGAGGACGCTCCCAGGTTTGTAATCCAGGTAAATACAAATATTTCAGCCGAGACTTCCAATGACGTAGATAATTTCGGAGACCACACTGCCTTTCCATGACGATAAAATAAAAGTTCAAAATAGGGATAAATTCTTTTAATAGACAGTGTATAGAAATTCACAAAAAAATACCAGATATTTCGGTCACATATACAGTGACCGACATCAGTAGTAAAACTAAATTAAAACATATATGTATAAATATATATATAAATATATATATATATATATATATATATATATATATATATATATATATATATATATATATATATATATATACACACACACACACACACACATATATATATATATATATATATATATATATATATATATATATATATATATATATATATATATATATATATATATATATATATATATATATATATATATATATATATATATATATATATATATATATATATATATATATATATATATATATATATATATGTATAAACGTATAGTAGTTGTTCATAAAAATCCTCATTGACTTAAATGGAGCTTATAAGCCATTTTGTTTAACTTCTCAGATGTGATCTTCTACATAATTTTTTTCAGGTCTAAACAAGACATCTACGAATATATCCACTAATACAAAAATACCAATAAGAATAACATAAATTTATTTTAATAGTTTCTACAAGAAATCAACATTTACATTTTGCTTGTCTTCGATGATAGCAAAAAGCTATTATTCTTAGGATATGCTCTGTTACACTCTTGATAAAATCCTCTTTAAAAATTAGTACCTGAGAGTTAGTAGGCACACCCTTTTTCACCCAGCGGCAGAAACACTTGCTCTTCGTGTAAGTTAAGCCAGTGAGCCTGCTGCAAAGATATTTGATTATTACAGCAAGTCCGATTTCTTACAACGATTTCAACTAAGCTTCAAACTTTTGGTTTTCTTTTTTAGGGTTTTTGAATTTTTGTAATCCTCAAGCCAGTTAGGAGCCAGAAGCAATCCGAATTTTGGATTATGTCTTCCGTCACTACGTTCTTTGGCCTCAACAGTTTTTTCCATCGCAGGGGATATACTTTCACAACTCTAGTAGTAACCTAGGTGCTGATCCTGGCAGTGATTGCGTAATATGCCTTACCACGGGTCAGACACCTATTACTACGAACGGTACTTGCCTTACCAGACGGGTTTTTCTGAGGTAACAGCCATTTTTTTGGGGTCAAACGGTGAGAGAGCGGTGGTTAGTGTATATACAGTAACTTGATTAGTTGTTTTTGTTTTTTTTTAAACTTGGCAAAGTATAATGCACTCAACCATGTTTTGAGAGTTTGATTACATGTCTTACCAGACGGGTTTCTAAGGTGACATCCATTTTTTTGGGGTCAAACAGAGAGAGAGTGGCGGTTAGTCGATATACGGTAACTTGATTAGTAGGTTTTTTTTTAAAACTTGGCAACGTATAATGTACTCAAGCAAAAACCCTATAAAATGTTCATACACTACATTCCAATTTTCATTATGTTTTAACACATTGTTTATAGTACACTACATATTGTTAACTTTGAAAACAATGGATTCATCAATTTTCAATGTGAGTACACTTTCATTCCTTCTTTCCCCCAAAAAAAAATAAAAAAAAAACGTTTTACTAGTAAATTAAAATTTCAGGGGGACTTATCCCCTGACAAAGAACCACAAAAAAGCACGAGTATAGTAAAAACACGTACCTAGGGGTTAAAATATAAATTAAACATACACACAAAAGGTGAACTTGACGGAGTCCACCATTTTGAAACATATTCGAGTCATCAAGTGTTATAAAAACGACCTTAAAAGGAACTACCTTCAAGTCATTGTAAACCTAAACCCAATAAATAAGAGGTCAAAAGCTCCCCAGACTTTAAGACAGAGCAGTAACAATTAACACCAAATAAGAAAAGGAAATATCATTGAATAATTAATACTGTTATAAAGACATGCAGACAGAAGCGCCATACATTCTTATTCACAAAAGAATTAACGCATAGAAAAAAAAAATAAAACCCATTTCTTAAAATAAATTGAAATTTGTGTTATTTAAGTAACATTCTTTGGCCCTTTAAATCAACCTTGAAAAAAAAAAATAAAAAAAACGCTTTAATAGTAAATGCAAATTTCAGGGGGACTTCCCCCCCTCCCCTCCAACACTAAAAAATCTTAAGAATGTAATGAGTCTATTCGACAAAAATGGCAAAACACGCTTTTTTCTCTTATGTAAATAAAATATCTCCTCCACAGCTATCTTTACAGGTTTTAATTGTTTTGAAAAACAGTTCTTTATCTTTCAGAAACAAACTTTTTCCAAACATGCTGTATTTTTCCGGTTTGAATGAAAAGCTTGCGTGTTACAAAGAGAGTGACAGTTTTGGAGTCAAATTTCACAGGCTCTTGTCCTATAAAACAGGGGCTTTGTCTAATTCTAGCCAAAACTCTGTGTTTTAATAATTTGAATCAGACATTTTAAGGATATCGAGTGTTCTTACTAAAGCGTATTTTGTATGTTTGTGTGTGTGTCTGTGTGTGTTTGTGTGTATGTTCCGACTCTTGCATAACAGTTTTAACTAGCTAAGGCTATATCCGTTAAAGATAGGTCATTTTCTTTGATTTTGAAAATCGTTAAAATTTCACGGGAACCATCTTTTAGTGTATTTTAACCTTAAATGAAATTTGACTCGCATATGCTTTGGGATATTAAGCATTTGAATCTGATAAAAAGAGGCTTAATGTCTTTTAATTTCCATGATATAATGTATAAAATGCCTTAAAAATGGGATGATATTTGTTCAATTAATAAAGTTTTAAGAAGAAATGTCTGAAAAGTAACGATAGAATGACATTGTGACTTGACCTCGCTTTACCTCTCCGATGTAGTCTGTTTAATACACAAGTAACGTTTGAAAAGTATTGTCAATTTAAAAAGAAATGGCTGAAAAGTATTTTGAGGGAGATGGGTTGGACGGAGGGTTGAGTTGCACGAGGGTTCAGTTAAAGGGGGTACAGTTACACGGGGTTTAGTTAAATTGGGTTGAGTTGCACGAGGGTTCAGTTAAAGTGGGTATAGTTACACAGGGGTTTAGTTAAATTGGGTCGAGTTGCACGAGGGTTCAGTAGCACGAGGGTTCAGTAACATGGGGATTCAGTTGTACAGGGTTTCGGTTATACAAGGGTTCAGTTACATGGAGGGTTCAGTTGCACGAGGGGAGATTTGCGAATTGGAGGAGATGGGATGATAGTGTACTGTATAATACACAAGTGATGTTTTGGAGAGTATTGTCAATTTAAAATAGTTTAGAAATAAAAAAAAATTAACAAGAAATGGCTGAAGTGTTTTGAGGGAGATGGGATTGCATGGAGGGTTGAGTTGCACGAGGGTTCAGTTAAAGGGGGGGGTATAGTTACATGGGGGGCGAGGGCAATTTATCTTTAAAAGAGGGCTTATTATTACATTATTTAATTTTTCTTCTTTTTTAAGGTGGAGGAAGATTCTTGCAATTAGCCCCCTCCGGAAAAGAAACCAAGATGGAACGAAGCCAGACCGATGCAACCCGCAAGACCCTCCATCATTAAACATAGTGGTTCAAATATACGTGCTCTGGACAGTCCAATAGCCTGGCAATGCAAGGAGCCTTTAATGTCACTGTTAGCTGTGCACAAACCTCTGTGCTACCTGGAAGGAAATTGAAAAGCGAGTGGGCTGCTTCTCATAATGCCTCTGCCTAGTATACTGAAGATCGCGAGACTAGTCCCCATCCATCTTTTATAAAGAGCTCAGGTGTGGAAGCCTACTAAGACCTTGTAAGTATATATATAATTTTTTTCCTTTCCTATTTTCAAAAATAGTGTAGATTTTCTCAAGCCCATGGTTTTTGATGAGTAAATCATTAATTTGTTTCTAAACTGTTATATATTAATCATATTTTATTGTCTTTAAATAAAAAAATTAGTAGCATATAAAGTTATATTAATAATAAGGAAGTATAAAACATATTATCGTACATTCATACAGAAAAACACCTTTAACTTTTCTTTTAAAAAAAATATTTTCTAATAAAATTATCCATTATTTCTTTAAGCAAGATAAGTATATAAGTAAATAAATATTTCAAAGTTTACAATCACTTTTAAAATGGAATATATTTTTGCACTAAGCCTTTACGCGTATCGGTTTTTATCAGATGTCCCATCGGGACGCTTTAATTTTTCCTCTGATGGATATAATAACAATATTAATCGTTCATCGAGAAGCAAGATTTCATGTAAAATGATTTATATATTCGATGCGATTTTAACAGAGTAAAAAAGGTTTTTTTAATAATGTCAAAATGCAATGTCACAGTTGTGTCAAAAACAGTAATTGGGCGAAAGCATTTCTGGACGCTTTAAGAAATCACTTTCACAAAACAGTTGAAAGCATTTTAAAAGAGTTTCTATGAAACCATTTGGGACAGAAACTCTAAGATAATGATAATAAAACTATTATATTTTAAATTTGTTGTGTTTTATTATAAACCAATAAAAACGAGCTTAAACAATCGAAACCTCATGGAAGCTACTGGTTACCAAGTGTCTTCTCCCGGGGCACTAAAAAGTACCATCCAGCTTTTTAATTGTAGTTTAATTGCTGAAATGGAAGGAGAAAAAAAGTTCTTCTTTCTTACAATGATTTATTTAGACCAGGGCAATAACGCCCGATATTTCAAATAAATCCGTTGCAGATAAATGCAATTACATTTGGATTGTCGACAAAGTTACACCAACACCAGCACTTATTATATGTGCTCCGTGTCCATTAGTTAACGCTGACAAGCAAGTGTTCATTGGACATACTGCATCAGTTTAATGATTGTTAAAGTTTATCGAGAGTTATATTCAAAAGGGCCAAGCACTAGAATTAGGCTCGTATCTTGCATTTTTGATGTGAAAATTTTTGAAATAGAGCTGTCATCTTCATATATCATTCGCTTTTTCTGAAGTGTCTTCTTACAATAAGACTTCGTTTCTATGACTAATACAATATATATTTTAACGTGTTCAGTTGTCGTTACAGATGACACAAGGCAATGTCACTTTTTTTTTCTTCTGTATTTAATTGTTCAAATGGTGTAACACTGATTATGATAATATGGCACAGTTAAATAGCTTTATAAAAATAACGTTTATCATACATAAAAAATTAAACTTTTTTTCTACAGCTAAAGGTTGGATTACCGCCGCCATCATGGAGGAATGAAGCAGGTGTATTCACGGAACCATTTATTTTACCACAAGCAAAGTTTAATGATGAGCCGGAACTAGTTCTATAGAATATGGATTGGCAGCGAGGTTTTCTCAATGATGTTTTTGGGGAAAATGTTAGCCAAGATGACTTAACCTATGATAGTGACATGCTTGAGGATCTGGTATGGGTATAGATTCTTATTCATAAGCCTCAAGGGGATATTACTAGTGCATCTGAACCGAGTCGTCATACTAAAAGTGCGGGAGAAGGGTAAACACACTAGTTCAGCTAACTGTTTTCAAAAACCTCGGAATATTCACTAGGGGGCTGTCTCACGCCATCTTCAAGCAATGTGATTGAACAGACTGGTACTGGCGATGTTATCGACACTTCCCTGTCACCCTCCTTTATTCCACCTAATTATATAGGTAGCAGTAGTGGTAGTACAACAACAACAACAGCACAAGTACCCTCTAAGCGAGATTATTTTCTCTCCAACTCTGCTCTGCACAAAAAATTGCTCAAAAGTACCAAATTTAATAACTCTTTAAACTCTCTAAGGTTATGAAATGTAATTCCAGATTTCTTAGTCATTACCAAGTACTAGCCTTATAAAAATCAAACAAGTCTTGGACACAAAAAAAGGATTGTATAAGTGTGGGTCACCTAAAACGTCGCACTAGCACTAAAAATATTGTTTTTTAATGAAAATGAAGGTGAGATGTAATTAGAATACTTGCCTATAGAGTTGTTGGCAATTCACCCGCATTTATCAAATTATGGGATAGTTTTTCTAAATTGGGCTAAAAGTATTCAAAGTAAATAGGAAAATTATAACTAGGGTGGTTGTGGAGCTGTGTTTTTTTTATTGAAAGTTTAAATGTTAATATATGTAGGTTTAAAAAGGATTTTATTGTAAGAGGTGGAGCGGGGAATATTGAATTAAAATATAATTCAGATTTAGAGGGGTGTAAGGGGATACAACGAATCTGTTTCGATACGAGGCTGCAGTGTTTCAAGTATGCATTTTTGATTGCCGCATACAGACCACTTAGAAAAGATGCATCTAAGAAAAAATTGGATAAAATGGTAGTTAATGGTTGGGTGAGTTCAGAGTTCCCCAAACTAGATTTTAATTGTTTAAAATCTCAATGTCCCGTGATACTAAGAGGAATAGATATTTTTTAGCGGGTTAATGCATATTTAAAGATTGATGTCACGGTTTTACAGTATGAACCAGAATTTGAAGAGGGTCAGCGTTCCGATAAGAAAGGTGTATTATTTCCAGTACGGGCTCCTTCAATTGAATCAGTAGAACATTGGGTGTGGCTTCTATATACCCCACCCACAGACTCCGATTCAATTGGTCATTTCAATCCAATTACGGATATTAGTAGGGTCTTGGTTGAGGGTAAGAAACATCATGCACGTTTTTCCTGTCCAACATGCCTTTCGAGACTTTGCTCTGTTTTTAAGTAAAAGCACAACATGAAACAATGCAAATGTCATGGCTACCAGGCATGGGGGATGGTAAATGAAGATAGATTATTCTTAAGTTTAAAAAATTTTTAAAACCCACTCTTACAGAGTAATCAGATCGCTGTAGACTGTATAGATAAGTTGACAGAAGTGTATGATCCGTCAATTTCAAATCGTGGTAAAATGCATGAACAAATCGGGGTCTTTTAAGCTCACACGCAATAATATTCTAATAATATTATACATGTGCTGAGTGTGTTGGAGATGTTGAGTGACGGTAAGGATTTCTTGTACTTGTCATTGGTCAGTCTAATCAAAACAGTAAACAGTGCAATTTTAAGTCTTCGCTATACAAACTGTCCTATGCTCATATTACCAGATGAAATATTGGCCATTAAAAATCGTAAAATGTGTTGGGTTTGCAAGGGAGAATTCGATGATGGTGTTGGAAATGGTGGGAGGAGGAAGGTGATCGACCATGATCATTTGTGGCAGGAAATTACATAGGGGGTGAGTAACTTTAGAGGGGTGGAACACCGGTCATGCAGTTTAAACGTAAGACAACAATTTTTCGTACCTGTTTTTATACATAATTCAAATTATGACTAGAAGTTTGTTCTTCCAACATTGGCCCACATTGCCAAAGGAGTTGTAGATGACGCATGGATAGATGGTTCTTTTTCATATAATACCATACCCAAATCATCGGAGAAGCTACTGCTGCTAGAATTCATGTGGAAAACAGTTGACAAGGGTAACACGTGCCTGAATAAAATCTGTTTTTTAGACTCTTTCAGCTTCTTCCCCAAATCTCTAAGTCAATTAAGTCAGGTGCAGAAGAGCGAAAACTTACAGACCGCCCCTCTCCTTAAACAGCGTGGTTACAATGATGAAATTTTTTGATTACCATCGTGCAAGGGTATTTCTTCTTATGATTATTACAGCTGTGGTGCGCGGCTACATGAGGTCTCACTACCGCCCATTTAAGCTTTTGAATTGCTCCTTAATGAGAGTGAGTGAGACGCTATATACTATAAATTCGCTAAGAGTTTTTGGGTAAAGGTCGAGTGTAAAATGGGTGGAATTATTGTAAACTATACTTGGCGAGTGACTTGCTCACTCTTTTGGATAGTGTGTGCGAATATAAATATGAAATCTATTGGGAATTTGGGTTGGATTTAGGTTATTATTTTTCCACTCCCCATTTGGTTATGGACTAGATACTTAAAATCAGAAAATAAGAAATTGGTCTTATTGTCGAGGGGTATAAGCATCTGCTT
Source organism: Artemia sp. Qi Xiang Cuo (assembly GCF_049724085.1). NCBI lineage: Eukaryota > Metazoa > Arthropoda > Branchiopoda > Anostraca > Artemiidae > Artemia > Artemia sp. Qi Xiang Cuo. Next base: position 62,783,109 of record NC_142806.1, on the reverse strand, counting down.
TTTGAGATAGCATTGAGGGGTGGGTATGATTTTCAAGGAGATCGTATCAAGAAAACTGATCCAAGTAGACAGCACACCAATGAAAATTCGGACAGAGTTTGTTTGGATATGAATTCCCTTTACCCATCCGCAATGTCTCACTACTGTTTGCCGTGTGGCAATTATAAATGGCTTGACAATCCGTGTGCTTCGAATTTCCCCGACATTGCCAGTGTTGAGGAGAATGGGGCACAGGGATGGTTTTTTGAAATTGACGGTGAAATACCCATGGAAATCCATGACTCGGTAAAAGACTTTGTTTTCCGTGCATAAATAGACCGGTGGGTAGGGACTCTCTGAGCCCCTACAATTTATCTTTAGTAGAGGACGGGAGTATGCACTGGGTACCTTCAAAACAAAAACTAATTGCCGACCTCAACCCGAAACAGAACATCATTATTCATCGAATGCTATTGAAATGGAAGGTGTCCAATGGTTTCAAGGTCACAAAGATTCAAAGAGCCCTCAAATTTTATCAAAATCCTTACATGAAAATTTTTGTTGACACCTATGTCGATAAGCGTTCACAAGTGAAAACAAAAGTTGAAAAATAAGCCTATACTCACTTTGAACTCAGATTTCGGTAAAATGTGCGAGAACGTTTTAAACAGAAGTCGATGTGACTTGTAACCAACCCCAATGATTGTGCTCGAATCATTGCGGATCCAAACTTCACATCTTTCACAATCATAGACTCTAATATGGTGCTCCTACATCGCAAGAAAAGAAACAGTGTATTAAATAAAATTATTGCAGGTAGAAGTGCAATGACTGAAATATCCAAGAAACCCATGTTTTCATTTTATTACAATGTGTGCGTGTTAAATTGACTGATAAAGAGACAATTTTAAGTGTATTGCCGAGACACCGATTTCTTCACGTTTAAATTCAGAAGGAAAAGTCTATGCAATGACTATAAACATAAAGAATACATTCGCTAAAAAACAAACTAAAGTATCTGCGACGCAATCCTACACCCAAAGAATGTGAAACACCAGGCCCAAAATCATATGCTAACGCTAAAATCCGAGACGGGTAGTGGTCTGATATCAAGGGATGTGCTTTCTGTTATTAAGGAATACTTTGTGGAATCGCCCACCAAGGATATCAAACGCGTTTTCAAGGGGCTGCTTACACACTTTTTAAGAAATAAGTTCGACGTTAGTTTGTATATAAAATGTGTGTAACGTAGTTTAATGACAAGGGCGAAAGTCATGGCTATTCGCTCTTTAAAATTTAGAAACTACAAAGTTAGTGTTTATAAAAACGCCATGTCTGCCATATCGGACAAAGTCTATGTACTTGAGGATGGTGTGAAGGTACTACCACATTGTAATTATTTAATTTACGACCTTGTTTAATTTGTGTATTTAATAAAACAATTCTTTACAGGAAAATTACAAAAAAGTCATTAAAAAAAAGTACTAAGGGGGGGATAGGGTTTTTTTTGGGGTACTTAGGTGGTTTGTTTTAAATTCTTTTTAATTCTATATCACACTCAATTTAAGATGTGTGTGTGTGCAAGGCTGATCAATTTAAACTATTTACTGCCAGCCCGGGCCCGGGCCTGCTACAACGGGCTCCCCGCTTCCCGGCACCCGGCGCTTCCCGGCCCCGGCCCCGGCCCCTCCCCCCGAGGGGGGACCCCAAAATTTAAAAGGCTGTAAATAAAAGTGATATTATTTCAAGTTCATTATTCAATACCTGTTGTATTTTTCTATAAATAAACAAAAAAAAGTGTATTTATTTAAGTGTTTTTTTCCAGTTGTTATTTATATGTTGTATTTTTTATTGTAAATAAATTTAAAAAGTGTATTTTTTTCCTGTTTAATGTGATTTTTTCAATGTAGTATTTTTTTAAAGTATTGTTAGCTTTTTATGTTTGATCAAAGAAATTATTATTCTTTATTCGTCTTCTTCTTCTTCTTATTATTATTCTTGAACGGAGTAGTAATAGGGAAATTATTTATACATTAGACAGTCGTGGTCTACAGTTTGTTGTCTAGGTGAACCGTTGAAGGGAACATGTATTAATTTAAAACTCCATTCAGACCGTTTCTGTGTGGACTGTCAATATCGGGGAAAACAACACTATTAATTATATTAATAAAAAATTATAATCAATTGTATGTGGCCAAGCCAAAAAAAATTTACCATTTTACCAGTCTTTAGCAAGAGTACCATAACATAATAAAAGAAATTTCCCCGAGAACCTTGATGAAAATACGATTCCTGCAGGGACTTGATGTTTTCAAAATTATTGGAACGAATTCTTTGTTTATTATTGACAGTCTGGGTAAACCCATTGAACAATGGTTCCTTGAAATACTTAAGCTGTTCTCTGTTCACTCTCATTATGGGCAGAGTTCTTTTACTCTGGTTCTACACAATCTCTTTCATTAAAGCGAATGTATGCGAACCCATGGATTGAACTACATCTACTATATAATCTATAGAGTTTTTTCTGATTTTAGCCCGCTAATAACTCTCAATAAAGAAATCAATCCGGGAACCCCCAAATTTCTGCTCTCATCATACGATCAGGCAACTAATAAACTCTACGGTTAAATCCAATTTGATATTAATAAAGATACAACCGATGATTTTCGTTTGGTCACAGAGATTTTTGACAATGAAAATACATTATATCTCCACTTGAGCCCTAAAAAGACCTATTATATTTTATCATGACACTTAAGAAACTATAGGAAAAAAAACATTTGTTTTCAGTTATAAGCACTTCAAAACCACCGTTTTGAAAGACCATGCTCCAGCATAGTCTTGACAATGATTTCATAAATCTAATATCTGAACTTTGTTTAAATTTAATCGAGTGTAATATTCAAATACCAGATGTATCTAAGCAGAAGGTAAAGAAACATCGGTCCATTGTACGTAAACGGGCCTCTAAAAAAAAGGAAAGAATTTCAAAAAGAAACGACTTTTTCAGGCAGGTGGTTGCTTTTTACACTTTTACTGCCAATAATTGCAGGACTTGTAAACAGTTTTCTCTAGTGAGAATGGCAAAACCCTATAAATTGAATCCAATAGAACTCGCTCCTAGACAGACAATACAGCAATTTCACAAAATCTAAGTATAAGAGTGATTAAATTTTATATCAACATCCATTTCTCGGATACATAGGAAAAAGTTGACAAAATCTAAGTGTTAGAGTGAATAAATTGTTTTTATGAACATCTTTTGTCAGATACATCGGATAAAATTGCCAGAATCTAAGTGTCAGAGAGAATAATTTTTTTATCAACATCCTTTGTCAGATACATCAAATAAAATTGACAAAATCTAAATTTCAGAATGAATGAATGCTTTAACAACATCCTTTATCAGATATGTTAGATAAAATTGACAAAATCTAAGTATCAGAGTGACTAAATTCTATATCAACATCCTTTTCTCGGATACTTAGGATAAAATTGACAAATTCTAAGTGTCAGAGTGAATAAATTTTCTTATCAACATCCTTTGTCAGATACATCAAATAAAATTGACAAAATCTAAATTTCAGATGAATAAATGCTTTAACAACATCCTTTATCGGATATATCGGTTAAAATTGACAAAATCTAAGCATTAGAGTGACTAAATTCTATATCAACATCCTTTTCTCGAATACATAGGATAAAATTGACAAATTCTATGTGTTAGAGAGAATAAATTTTGTTTATCAACATCCTTTGCCAGATACATCGGATAAAATTCACAAAATCTAAGTATCAGAGTGAATAAATTCATTATAAACATCCTTTGTCGGATATGTCGGATAAAATTGACAAAATCTAAGTATCAGAGTGAATATTTTTTTTAACAACATCCTTTGCCGGATACATCGAACAAAATGGATAAAATATAAGTGTCAGAGTGAATAAATTTTCTTATCAACATCCTTTGTCAGATACATCAAATAAAATTGACAAAATCTAAATTTCAGATGAATAAATGCTTTAACAACATCCTTTATCGGATATATCGGTTAAAATTGACAAAATCTAAGTATCAGAGTGACTAAATTCTATATCAACATCCTTTTCTCGGATACATAGGATAAAATTTACAGAATCTAAGTGTCAGAGTGAATAAAATTTTTTTTTATCAACATACTTTGTCAGATATATCAAATAAAGTTGACAAAATCTAAGTGTCAGAGTGAATATTTTTTTTATCAACATCCTGTCAGATACATCAAATAAAATTGACGAAATCTAAATTTCAGAATGAATGAATTTATTATCAACATCCTTTATCGGATATGTCGGATAAAGTTGACAAAATCTAAGTGTTGGAGTGAATAAATTTTTTTATCAACATCTTTCTTAAGATACATAGGATAAAATAGAAACAATCTAATTTTAAGAGGGAATAAATTTTACTATCAACATCCTTTGTCAGATACATCAAATAAAGTTGACAAAATCTAAATTTCAAAATGAATAAATGCTTTAACAACATCCTTTATTGGATGTGTCGGATAAAATTTACAAAATCTAAGTATCAGAGTGACTAAATTCTATATCAACATCCTTTTCTCGGATACATAGGATAAAATTGACAAATTCTAAGTGTTAGACTGAAGAAATTTTTTCTATCAACATCCTTTGTCAGATACATCAAATAAAATTGACAAGACCTAAATTTCAGAATGAATAAATTCATTATCAACATCCTTTGTCGGATATGTTGGATAAAATTGACAAAATCTAAGTATCTGAGTGAATAATCTTTTTTTATCAGCATCCTTTGCCAGATACATCGAATAAAATTGATAAAAAATAAGTGTCAGAGTGAATAAATTTTTCTTTATCAACATCCTTTGTCAGATACATGAAATAGAATTGACAAAATCTAAATTTTAGAATGAATAGATGCTTTATCAACATCCTTTATCGGATATTTCAGATAAAGTTGACAGAATCTATGTGTTGGAGTGAATAATTTTTTTTATCAACATCTTTTGTCACATACATCGGATAAAATTGACAGAATCTAAGTGTCAGAGTGAATAATTTTTTTTATCAACATTCTTTGTCAACATCCTTCTCAGATACATCAAATAAAATTGACAAAATCTAAATTTCAGAATGAATAAATGCTTTAACAACATCCTTTATCGGATATGTCGGATAAAATTGACAAAATCGAAGTATCAGAGTGAGTAAATTCTATATCAACATCCTTTTCTCGGAAACATAGGATAAAATATCAGATAAAATTGACAAAATCTAAGCATCAGATTGCTTAAATTCTATATCAACATCCCTTTTTCTCGAGGATATGGGGATAAAATTGACTATGTCTAATTATAAGGGTGAATAAACTCTATATGATCATCCCTTTCTAGGGTACACGGGATAAAATTGACAAAATATAAGTATCAGAGTGAATAATTTATTTTTTATCAACATCTTTTATCAGTTACAACAATTATAATTAACAGAATCTAAATATCAGAGTGAATAAATGCTTTTTCAGCATCAATTTTCGGATATGTTGAATAAAATATGCAAAGCCGACATAGCTTTATTTCATTTTTTAAGATTAATTATGATAAAATGAAATAAAGCTATGTCGACTTTGCATATTTCAGAGTGAATAAATGCTTTTTCAGCATCAATTTTCGGATATGTTGAATAAAATATACAATGTCGACATAGCTTTATTTCATTTTTAAGGTTAATTTAGACGAGGTTACTTGCGCGCACGTAACCTCGTAATGTTGATAATGAATTTATTCACTCTGATACTTAGATTTTGTCAATTTTATCCCATGTATCCGAGAAAGGGATGTTGATATAGAATTTAATATCTCTGATACTTAGGTTCTGTCAATTTTATCAAACATGTCGGACAAAGGATGTTGTTTCATACTGAAATTTAGATTATGTCAAAATTATTTGATGTATCTGACAAAGGATGTTGATAAGAAAAAATTTATTCAGTCTGACACTTATATTTTATCAATTTTATTCGATGTATCTGGCAAAGGATTTTGATAAAAAAAATTATTCAATCTGATACTTAAATTTTGTCAATTTTATCTAACATATCCGACAAAAGGATGCTGATAAAGCATTTATTCATTCTGAAATTTAGATTTTGTCAATTTTATCCGATGTATCTGGCAAACTACTACTACTACTAACAACTCATCGCAGCACCAAGCCGCCTGAGGCCAACGCAGCTACGCACGATCCTCCTTCACCCAAATCTATTCAAAGCCTCGCTTTTTACACTCGCCTACGAAGTTCCCATTTCCTTTAAATCTTTCTTTATAACGTCCTCCCACCTCAGACGGGGACTACCTGCTTTCCGTTTAGACCTAGCCGGTTGGCCGAAAAGAACAATCTTCGGCAGTCTGTCATCCGTCATCCGTACAACGTGCCCTAATCACCTCAACTTTTCTTTCATTATAGCCCTAGAGAGCGGTATTGAACCACATTTTTCGTATAGCCTATTGTTTGAAATACGGTGAGTCAACCGGGTACCCAGAACAATCCCTAAGCAATTTCTCTGGAAAACATCTAGCAAATCTTCATCTGCTTTTCGGAGCGTCCATGCTTCAGAGTCATATTTGACCACTGTCGTCACTGTAGCTTCTAAGATTCTAATCTTGGTTTGCAAACTTATCTTCCTATTCTTCCAGACTTTTTTTAACTGTGAAAAAACACCCTGAGCCTTGGCTATTCTATTTTTAACATCTTCACTGCTCCCACCATCTTTACTAATAATACTACCAAGGTAAGTGAAACTGCCCACCTGATCAATCTTTTCATTACCCAACGTCACCTTTTCATCTTCACTTATTCCTAGCCTTAGTGACTTGGTCTTCCTAACATTAATTTTCAAACCAATACTAGCACCCTGAACTCGCAAAACCTCTAAAACTTCATTCATTTTGCTCACACTTTCATCTAGGATGCTTAAATCATCAGCATAATCCAAGTCCAGGAGACTTTTTCCTCCCCATTTGATTCCGTGGTCTCCCATTGCCTTTCCTGTGCTCCTTAAAACAAAGTCAATCAAAATAATCCATATAAAGGGGGATAGAACACAACCCTGCTTAACTCCTGATTTAATACAAAACCAGCTGCTAACCTCATTTCCTACCTTAACCGCAGCATTGTTATTCTCGTACATAGCGCTAATCACTTTAATGTATTTGTCTGGTATACCATACAAGGATAAAACCTTTACTAAAGCTCCTCTATCAACAGAATCGAACGCTTGCTCATAATCTATAAAACTGAGGACCAAAGGTGTTTGAAAACTTAGGCACTTCTCAATTATTAACCTAAGAGTGAAAATTTGGTCAACACATCCTCTACCTTTTTTAAAACCGCACTGCTCTTCTCTTAAAACTTTGTCTACGGCATCTCTCAGTCTAAAAAGTATCATATTACTAAACAAGTTGCTACCTACAGAGACCAAAACTAATGCCTCGATAATAACCACACTCACTTTTATCACCTTTCTTATAAAGTGGCTTAATTAAGGATTTCCTAAAATCGTTAGGTACTTCCCCTTTTTCAAAAATCATATTCATAATCTCCAATAACTTATTTCTAACCTCAGAGCCACCATATTTAAGAAACTCATTTACTACCCTATCAGCACCTGGAGCCTTATTATTCTTTATTCCTTTTAGTACTGTTGCTAATTCCTCCTCACAAAACAAATCTTCATTCACATCCAAGGTATCACAAACTTTTTCATTTTCCTCTATATTTTTTCCAGCAACTCTATCTCGGTTAAGCAAATTCTCAAAATGTTCGGCCCATCTCGCTTTAGCTTTTGTCTTATCGCTAATTGCCACCCCATTCCTATCTTTAACTGGGACAAGATGTTGATAAAAAAAAATTATTCACTCTAACACTTAGAATTTGTCAATTTTATCCTATGTATCGGAGAAAAGGATGTTGATATAGAATTTAGTCACTCTGATACTTAGATTTTGTCAATTTTATCCGAAATATCCGGTTAAGGATTTTGTTAAAGCATTTATTCATTCTGAAATTTAGATTTTGTCTATTTTATTTGATGTATCTGACAAAGGATATTGATAAAAAAATTATTCACTCTGACACTTAGATTCTGTCAATTTTATCCGATGTATCTGACAAAAGATGTTGATAAATAAAAAATATTCACTCCAACACTTAGATTTTGTCAACTTTATCCGACATATCCGACAAAAGATGTTGATAGTGAATTTATTCATTCTGAAATTTAGATTTTGTCCATTTTATTTGATGTATCTGACAAAGGATGTTGATAGAAAAAATTTATTCACTCTAACAGTTAGAATTTGTCAATTTTATCCTATGTATCCGAGAAAAGGATGTTGATATATAATTTAGTCACTCTGATACTTAGATTTCATCAATTTTATCCGACATATCCGGTAAAGGATGTTGTTAAAGTATTTATTCATTCTGAAATTTAGATTTTGTCAATTTTATTTGATGTATCTGACAAAGGATGTTGATAAAAAAAATTATTCACTCTGACACTTAGATTCTGTCAATTTTATCTGATGTATCTGACAAAAGATGTTGATAAAAAAAATTATTCACTCCAACACTTAGATTTTGTCAACTTTATCTGAAATATCCGATAAAGGATGTTGATAATAAATTTATTCATTCTGAAATTTCGATTTTGTCATTTTTATTTGATGTATCTGACAAAAGATGTTGATAAAAAAAAAATTATTCATAGATGAAACTAATACATATAAATCTTGGCTTCATCATTGCTACAAATTATTTATTTTCTTCATTATTTTTAGGCAATCCTGTCAACTTAATGTATCTGTTTTTGAATCAAAAGCACATTTCCTTAAAAGGGACTGTGAATTAAAATTAAAACAGCACGTGCAGGGAGCACTGCTTACTTTTATTTCTTTTAAAGATAAACATGTGTGTTTTATAATCTGATAATATTCTTTTCGATTTTGGCCAATAAATCAGGCGCTAAACTCTCTACCTATGTTACACATATTAGCTACAAATTATATCTTAAAGCCATGTTCAGGCTTCACCCAGTTCAACGGACGTTCTCTGATTTTTTTTGCTAATATAATTAAAATCAAAGTTACTGATACTAATTAATTAATAGTCTCCTTAATATCTCACAGAATATTTTTATAAATTATCATTTTAATCAGTCGTGTTTTATATTAAGATAATCCTGTGTGCTCGATTGTACACTCTAGATGAAACTAATACCCATTAATCTTGGACTCATAATTACTACAAATTGTTTATTATCTCCATTATCTTTAGGCAACCCTGTCAACGTAATGTCTCTATTTTTGAATCCAAAGAACATTTCCTTAAAAAGGAATGTGCATTAAAATTAAAACGGGAAGTGCAGATAGCACATCTTATTTTTATTTATTTTAAAGATGAACATGTGTGTCTTTTAATCTGATAATACTCTTTGCTATTTTGGAAAATCTAGATGAAACTAATACATATAAATCTTGGCTTCATCATTGCTACAAATTATTTATTTTCTTCATTATTTTTAGGCAATCCTGTCAACTGAATGTCTCTATGTTTGAATGCAAAGCACATTTCCTTAAAATGGAATGTTAATTAAAAATTAATAAGCATGTGCAGATATTTCTGATTATTTTTATGTATTATAAAGAAGCACATTCTTGTATATTAATATGAGAATCCTCTTATATATTTTGGACATTCTATAAGAAGATAATACCCATAATTATTGGCCTAAACATTGATACAAATAATTTATTATCTTAATTATTTTTATGCAATCCTGTCAACTTTATGTCTTGGTTTTTGAACGCAATGCACATTTCCTTAAACGGGAATGTGCATTAAAATTAAAACGGGAAGTGCAGATAGCACTGCTTATTTTTATTTCTTTTACAGACAAACATGTGTGTCTTTTAATCTTATAATACTCTTTGCTATTTTGGACAATCTAGATGAAACTAATACACATAATTCTTGGCTTCATAATTGCTACAAATTATTTATTTTCTTCATTATTTTTAGGCAATCCTGTCAACTTTATGTCTTGATTTTTGAATGCAATGCACATTTCCTTAAACGGGAATGTTACTTAAAAATAAAACGGGAAGTGAAGATATCACAGCTTAATTTTATGTATAATAAAGATAAAAATGCGTGTCTTTTAGTATGAGAATACTCAGGTATAGTTTGGACAATATATATGAAGATAATACCCATAATTATTTGACTCATCATTGCTACAAATTATTTATTTTCTTCATTATTTTGAGTCAACCCTGACTTCTTAATGTATTTGTTTGTGTATCCAAATAAAAGGTCCTGACAAGTTTATGATACTTAAAAATAACTAGTCTAGTTAAGGTATCACTTATTATATTTATAAATGTTAAATTAGAACAGTTTTGTATTTTATTCATAGCATATAAAGTTATAGGATGTTATCTCAATATTGCGCTCAAACCCATAAATATTGGACTCTTAATTGATATAAATTATTTATTTACTTAATTATCTTTAGTCACCCCTGTCAACTTAATGTCTCTGTTTTTGACTCCAATGCACATTTCCTTATACAGGACTGTGCCTTAAAATTAAAACGGGAAGTGCAGATAGCACTTCTTACTTTTATTTCTTTTACAGACGAACATGTGTGTCTTTTAATCTGAGAATACTCTTTGCTATTTTGGACAATCTAGTTGGAGCTAATATCCATAAATCATGGCCTCATCATTGCTACAATTATTTATTTTATTCATTATCTTTAGTCAACCCTGTCAAGTTAATGTCTCTATTTTTGAATCCAAAGCACATTTCGTTAAACGGGAATGTGCATTAAAATTAAAACGGGAAGTGCAGATAGCA